>NC_092873.1:474223559-474523559 GCF_028372415.1 Notamacropus eugenii | reverse complement strand
TGGTAATAATCAGAAGAAATCTGATTGCATTTACTCCAGTGGTACAAAAGCTACTATTCTTGTATTCAAGCCAATTTTATATGAATTCCTTTATTCGGGAAAATGAAAATAGTTTAGGACACTCAATAATCAATCAGATGGATTTGTAATCCCAGTGATGCTGGTTCTTCTCCAGTCCCACAGATTGTAACCCTTCTATGACTGAACATCTTGAACAGATATTGTAATTATGATCCCATAAACTCTGCCCCAGAGGTCCACTCGACATACTAGGTACCTTCCTTGCTTTCCTTTAATATCACCAAGATACCAATAAAAGCACACAGATCATCAGTCCTCACTTATGACCAGTCCCTTCCTCATCTTTTTTTTAGCTCATACATTTCTTTGATGACATCATTTATACCATTTCTTGTTTCTAATGTATTACAATCTGCTCACTCCCACCATGCATTTCTCCTTTGTTCTTTAATTTTAACTCTTTGGAGCCTGTAGTTTCCATGACTGATAATCACATAAAAATAGTGAAAGAATGCTTTATGAAAGATAATCATACTTCAAAGAGAAACAGGATCATTAAAAGAACTTTCAATTTCCTAAAGGGGAGCTAGTCCATTCTCCTCCTATTTGATTCTGATTCCAACTCACTATCCTCCTAGGTCCAATATTTGAAATATCTTTTCACAATTGTCTGTCTGTCTGTCTGCCTATCTGCCTCATCTATGTCTGCCTATCTGCCTCATCTATCTACATACATATACATACAGATACATATATGTATGCATGTATATATCTTGATGTAGTAATACCTCATCCATCTGTATACATACACATAGATATGTGTATATACATACACATGTGCACTTGTACACATTTGGATACATGCTATATTCATGCGCACACACATATACACACATACTGAGATAGCTAGGTGGCTCAGTGAATAGAGGGCTGGACCTGGAGTCAAGAAGACGTGAGTTCAAATCTGACCTTAGACTCTCACTAGCTGTTACCTTGGGCAAGTCACCTTTTCACCTTAAACCACTGGAGGAGGAAAAAGCAAATCACTCTAGTGTCTTTGCCAAGAAAACCCCATGGCCAGTATGGTCCATGGAGTTATGAAGAGTTGGATATAACTGAACAACTGAATGACAACTGAATTACTGCCTAAATAGATGTACATCTATCTCGATACATCCACCAAATTAGCCTATTATCTGAAAAAAAGTCAATCAGGTCGTTAGCTTGCTAGTATGTGGCTAAAACTGTCAGTTGATTATTTATATACTCAGTTTTGGGGTGTCATGTAGGCAATCTTGTGATTTTTGTAGACTTTCTAAATTCTTTATTAGAATAATAGTCATAATTGACTTCATAGTGTAGTCCCAATTTATCTATTCAGTCTTAAATCACACTATTCCCATTTACATGCTCTATACTGTGGCTAAAACATAATGTTCCCCATTCCACAAACATAGTGTCTTGCACATAGTTGGCATTTAATAAATGCTTGAATGAATTAATGAATGAGGAACAATTTCTTTAATCAGAATATTCATTAAAATAGCCTTAGTATAACATGTTTTTATTTGACTTTTCCTATAGAAGAGCTGAGATCATTTTGGTGTACTGGATGTAAACAATTTTTCCCTTTTGCTTCTTTGAATGAGTTAATTTTATTTTAAAGATGATAACCCTTGTATCATGAACTTTTTATGATATTAAAGGACTCAATGTCCTGTGTAACACAATGAGTCACTTAATCAGTGCATATTTCGGTGGAGGTTATCTTCAACATAGCAATAACTTTGCATAAAAGAGTGAGATTGAAATTTTGACAGTTCATTAACAGTGGAATGAAATCCAAGCAATAAGTTTTAAGATTTGTTTTTAACAGTAGATAGGTGAAGAACAGAAAGCAGACTCCTGAAGAGTAGGGATTGTTTTAATTTTGTCTTCATCGCCTGTGCTTATTGATAAAAGCTTGTTGATTGACTATAAGCCGTGGTCTTTATTAGGACAAGGGGCTATTGTGTTAATAAGGTGAAGAAGTGTGGTGTAGTGGGAGTCAAAAATCCTGTGTGACTTTGAGTGAGTGACAGTCTCTCTGGTCCATTGTTTCCTCATTTGTAAAATTAGGGAATTGGAGTGGGGGATCTTTATGAACCCTTCCAACTCTAATATTTTGAATCTATAATGTTTTGATTAAAAATAATTAGATTGAAAAAAAGCATTACACTGGAATTTACTTAACTGGAGAATCCTAAAGCTTGAGAAAAGGTCATTATGTTAGGAGTAAAATTTCCTCCCAGGACTTCCATGGAGGATAGGAGGTTGGTCTATGGATATTTATACACACACACACACACACACACACACACACACACATTCCGTCACTTTGAATTGTGAGACTAGATTAGGTTATTTGACTTGTCTGCAGGCAAATGCTGATAGATTAATTCTTCAGTTGTCTGATGTAGCTCACTATACTGTGGACTTGGGCATTGTTATTTTCAGTTGATTTAAGCTTCCCTCACCAGTTAGGGTTCCTGATCTGTTTCTAGTCACTAAGCAAGAATCACCATTATAGTTCTTTTAAATCCCTGTTTAACAGTTGCAGAGGTGGTAAAGACAGGGTAAAGGAATAAGAATAATTTTTTTTTTGCCTGAGTGAAAAAAAATGATTTGTTTGACTAAATTTCAAGTTAGAAATATGTTAATGAATATATTCAGGATATATAGAGTTGGTAGTTAGAAATTCTGTTGCTCTGGTTACAGAAAATGGTTTTGTTGTGAATCATCATTGCACTTACTCTGCTTTCTCAGTGTTTGCTTTTGGGATAAGTCTTTTCATATTCTAATCTATGCTCAAAGATGAATGTTTGGGAAGGACTGATTCAGACAGTTCTTTTAGATGACTTAATGTGAGAAAATACTGAAGAAAACACTTTGAATTGAAGTTGTTTATTCTGAGCTCAGGGACTGGAAATTTACCTTGGTAAAGTAGTTCTCTGAGAAAGACAATTCTGGATGAGCTAAGCATTTAATGTAGTATTCTTCCCAGAGGTCATCAAGGATTGGAGTTCTGAGAGCTGGAACAAATTCTGACTCTTTTTATCTAGAGGTCTTCATGTGTTTATTTCCCTTAGGAGAATGGAGAACATTTAGAATTGTTCTTGTTTAAAAAGTGCTATTTTGCTGAGGGATTTTCTATGTGTAACTACAGCCAGATAGCCTTCAGATCCTTGCCACTTCTGCTTACTTGAATCTGTGTGAGAGACTTAGGGTAGAGTGGAGGAAACCCTAAGGAAAGAAGATCTAAATTTTGGAGGGACTGTAAAACCTATTTGGATTCTGCAGTTACTAACCGGTTGGGGGTTCAGAGTTCCAGAGGGAGAGAAGAAGGGGAAGGGGGGGGGAGAGAAAGAGAGAGAGAGAAAGAGAGAGAGAGAGAGAGAGAGAGAGAGAGAGAGAGAGAGAGAGAGAGAGAGACAGAGACAGAGACAGAGACACAGAGAGAGAGAGAGAGAGGGAAGGAGGGAGGGAAGGAGGGAGGGAGGGGGAGAAAGAGCACAGATAGACAGGAGCTAGAGGCCACACAGATGACTAAGTGATCAAGGCAGAAGTCACTTTTTGTTTTCTGCTGAGAGGCAATACGTGGACAGTGTTTGAAAGGAAATCATGACCAGAAGGTAGGAGTAAAGTTTTGCCTATGTGAAGGGAAGGGAGAGTGAGTTCCTCAGGCATGTGCAATCAGGCCTCCAGGTTCAAAGACTGATTGATAGCTCAACCTGGCATGGTTGCCTCCTGATGGTTATATTAAAAAACAAACAAAAAAAACCTTCTCTAAAGGAGAAGGAAAATTCTTACTGGAAAATTCTCTATAGACATAGATATAATCAAAATATTTCTTTTAAAAAATCCTCTGTAGCCAGAAAATAACTGATTTGGAAGGGGCTTCTTCTATATGTTGTATATGTGTGTTGGGTTAATTTGCTTCACTGACTTTCCCCACGTCTGGAACGTTCTCCCTCCTTTCCTTTTAAATTCCAGCTGAAGTCACACCTGCAGGAAGCCTTTGCTGGATCCCTTCAATACTAGTGCCTTTTTCCCAGGTTACCTAGGATTTATTCTGTTTATGTTTTGTGTGTTTGCAGTTGTTTGCACGTTGCCTTCCCTATCATAGTGTGAACTCCTTGAAGGCAGGGACTGTCTTTGGCTTTTTTTTTTTTTTTATCCCCAGCACTTAGGATGTTTCCTGGCATATACTAAGTGTTTGAGAAATACCTCTTGACTCTATTGTTAACAGGAGAATAGGTAGAAGTGCTTTGTATTAGAAAATATTTTCAGTGAACTATTTTAGTGACGGTTTAAAATATGCTGAGATGTATAAAATTTCATTTGTAACCAACCCTTCATAACCCCATTTAGGATTTTTTTTTTTTTTGGCAAAGAAACTGGAGTGGTTTGCCATTTCCTTCTCTAGCTCATTTTACAAGTGAGAATACTGAGTTTACCACAGAAAATTTAATGGAGTACAAACCTGATGCAGTGAAAAGACTCCTGGGTTTGGATTGTAGTACTGTCTTTGGTACTTACAAAGCCATATGTAATTAAAGTCATACTTTGGTGGTTTGATTAGTATGTCACTAAATAAGTAAATTAATTTAGGTAGAATTATAATTTTTATTATGTTGACATGACCTAATCATAAGCAATGAGTACCTCTCAATTTATTTGGTTTTGTATTTCTGTAAAAGGAATGTTTTGTAATTATAGTTATATAGTTCAATTGTGTATGCTGGTAGGTATCTTGCTAAATAGTTTATTCTTTTCCTAGGTAAATTGAGTAGAATTTCTTGATCTCTTCCTGCTTGTTTTTGTTGGTAATCTGTCTCTCTCTACGCACTACACAACATACACGTACACACACATGCATACATGTATATGCTATTGATTTTTTGTTTTATTTTATATTCATCTACTTTCCCGAAGTTACTATTTCAAATAGTTTTATCAACTCTTAAGTTTCTTTATGAAGACCAGTGCAACATCTACAAAAAGCAATACTTTTATTTCTTCTTTGTCTATGCTTATTCCATTTATTAACTTTCTTGTCTCATTGCTGTAGCTAACTTTTTAGCGCTATGTTAAATAATAGTCATGATGATGAACATTCTTGTTTTATTCTGGTTCTAATTGTAAAGAACGCTAGTTTATTTTAATTATATATAATGCTAGCTTTTGGTTTTAGATAGATACTATTTATCACATTAAGGAAAATTCTCTTTAGTACTTTCAGTGGAAATTGTATTTTTTTCAAAAACTTCTTTAGCATCTGTTGATATAATCAAGATATTTGCATTGCTTTTGTTATTAATGTGATTTCTTAGGTTGATAGTTTTCCTAATATTGAATTAATTTTGAATTCGTGGCAAAAATTCTGCCTACCTATCATGTAAATTTTTGGACATATTGCTATTTCTCTGTTTATAATTTAATAAATTAATCAACAAACATGTGTACCAAGTACAGTGCTAAGTGTTTTATTACTTTTTTTTACTTAATTGCATTATTTATTAAGGATACTGATTTGTAATCTTATTTGTCTGACTTGACTCTCTATGTTAGGTATCAAGACAATATTTGCATCATAGAAGCAATTTGTTGGGATCCCATTCTATTCCTATTTTTGCAAATATTTCTTGTAATTTTGGAATTAATATTTTTTTGATATTTGAGGGAATATATTCTTAAATCCATCTGGTTATTTTTTTCTTTAGGAGTTCATTTATCATTTGTTTAGTTACTATTTCCCAGATTGGACTATTGTTAGTAACTTCTCTATTTCTTTTGTTAATCTAAGAATTTTATACTTTTTTGTAAGTTTTATTGTATTTCATTTAAATGATCAATTTTGCGATCATAAAATTGGGCAAAATGTTTTCTCATAATGTCCTTTTCTTCACTTACTGTGATATTTTTATTTTCTTTTTTTCATATAGACAACTAGATTTTCTTTTTTTGTTAAAGCAGCTAATGATTTAAAAAATTTTGTTTTTCAAAATACCAGTTTATTTTATATTGTCAATTCAACCATTCTTTTTTGTTTTAAATTTTGTTCACATTTTCATGTATTTTCAGAATTTCCATTTTGATATTTAAGTTTTAAAAGCTGTTGGTTTTCTAGGTTTTTGTTTTAGTTAAATTCATAAATGTGCTATTTTTCTTTTTTTCTTTATGAAAGTATTTAGATTTCATTTCAGGACTACTTTCACTGCATTTCAGAGTTTTGGCATATTGTCATATTGTTTTCTTTTTCTTCGACAAATTCTCTATTGTTTCAGTGATTTACTCTTTGCCCTCTAAATTCTTTTTAGATATATGTAATTTGGTTTTCAATTAATTGTTAATTCTTTCTTCAAAATTCCTTTATTAAATATGTTTTTGTTGAATTGTCATTGGAAAAGGATGTATGTAATATTTCTGCTTTTCTGCATTTGTTTGTGAGTTTTGTTAATACCTTATCCATGATCAGTTTTTATAAAGTTGCTATAATATCTGAGAATATAAATATTCTGTCATATTCCCATTTAGTGAATAACAGAAAATATCTTCTAAAATAAAAAAAAATCTCCAGGTTTTTTGTTTATTTTTTTTTGGTTTGCCATACATAGACAACAATAGCTACAACTTTATTTTAAAGCTTAGAAATTTAAAAAAATGAAGTCACCTAGAATTTACTCTTATCCAAATCCAGATGTCTCAGTCCTCATTTTTCCTTCATCTTTCAGCATTATTTGAGAATGTTGATTACCCTTACCTTCTAATAATTCTGTCCTTCCTTGGCTTTGTGGCACCTTATAATTTTGGTTCTCTTTCTTCTTTTCTCCTTATCTTTGTTAGCTCCAATGATCTTTCCTTTTTTTTTTTTTTTTTAGTCTTAGCTAAGAGGGTCTTTGGATAGCAGACGGCCTCTCCATCCACTCAGAATACATCATTGTGTTGCATCACTTGCCTCATTACTAACTGCTATTTATTCCTAAATTTATTTTTCCAGGCTTCATCTCTTACCAAAGCTCATTATTTATTCATTCCAGAAGCACTTAAGCACCTTTCATGGGGCAGGTATTGTGGCAAGCCCCAGTACAAAGGCAAAGACAAAAAAGAAACAGTCTCTGTACTCAGAGTTTGTATTTTCCCAAAAGGATAAAATACACATCCAGAGAAGTAAATATGAGTTATAATATAGATATAAACACATATATAGAAATACACATAAACACATGTATATATACATACATGCATACACATGTGCACACAATATATGTATACATATATACACACTATATATGCATGTGTACATATGTATATATATATATATTTATACATGACTATATCTATCTAAAATTTTGCTGGCGAGGAGGGCACCAGTGATTAGGACAGGAATTGTGTAGTAGGTGGTATCAGAGCTGAGCTTTGAAGGAAGCTAAGGAATCTAGTCTGGTCTCATATTTTTACCTACAAGGTACTTTGGCCTGAGTGAAAATCACATTACTTAAGCTAGGGAGAACTTTATGATATTGCATCCTTATGTTACAGTCCTATATTTTAAGTGCTCACAAATCATTTTAGAACTACCCAGGTTTGCAGATGTGAAGTAATTTCATTGTCCATCACCACCCCAAAATCTTATCAATAAGTTGCAAAGTCTTGTTCATTCTGCCTCCATATCTCTCATAGCTGTTCCCCCTTTGTCCACTTGTGTGGCTACCACTCTAGTGAATACCCTTGACTCCTCCTGCCAGGATTTTTGGTGCCCCTACCTGCAGCCTCTCCCCTCTCTAGTCTGTTTCCACACAGCTGCCAAATTGAAATCCTAAAACACAGCTCTGAGTATCTCATTTCTTTATTTAAGAACTTGTAGTAATTCCCTATTTTCCTTAGGATACAAATTCCTTTGAGTGGTATGTAGAGTCCTCTATAGTCTGACTCTGATTTATCATTCCAACATATAAATGCCTCTTATAAACGCTAAAATTCAACCAAACTAGACCAAATGAATCTTATGCAAGATACTCTATTTCCTATTTCTGACTTGGTACAAGCTGTCCTGGTCCCTGATTCCCTCCTTTTCCTTTTGGAACCCCTATACCTTTAAGATTCAACTCAAGTGCCACCTCTTGAATGAGATTTTTTTTTCTTATCTCTCCAGCTATTACTCTTCTTCCCACACTCCCTGAAATGAATTTGTATTTACTTAGTATCTCTTTATCTGGGGACTTATTTTCCCTCAGGAGAAAATAAACTTTTTGAGAGTGAGGATTGACTGGTTGTCCAGAACCTAGTCTAGCACAGTACCTGGCACGTGAGTTTTAGACCTTTTAAAGTTCTTTATGAAAGTGAATCATTGTTGTTATCATCTGTCTCCTGGTGTAGTGGCTGGAGAATTGCCCTTGGCCTGAACTCAAGTCTCATCCTCTGATACATTCAGACAGCTTGAGCCTAGGCAGGTCACTCAATCCTCAGTGTCTAGGGTGACTCTCTAGGGCAAATGTAAAATAAGCTATGCTCTATGGAACATTGTGCCAATCAGGGACAACTTGAGTAAGCCTGATGTAGTGGAAAGACTCCTGAGCTTGGCTTCTAGCACTGCCTTTTCTACTTATTAACCCATATACTACCATCACTTAATTTGTATGCCTGTTTCCTCATCTGTAAGAAATGTGTGGTAATAATGCTTGCAATATTTACTTCACAGGCCCGTAAGAAAAGCTACAGAAAGACTCCCATGGCAGCTATTATTATTTTCCTTGTTGTTTTTCATTTATACCTGACAAAGCTTTTTTGTTGCTGTTGTTGCTCTATGGAGAAGTATGCCATTTGTCATTTATCAAGTCTAGTGCTGCTGAATATCAGAGTCACGTTTCTGTGTTTGTGAAATGTTTTAATGTTGTGATCCATGTGTTGAACTTGCGTTGTGAGTGTGGCACCAGGATAATGAATATGCTTGTATGTTATTATCCAGAATACAGCCCACTTTGGGCACATGCCACCCCACGAAACAGGTGAGAGAAGTTTCACACTGCATTTATAGTTAATGAGATGAAGATCAAAAACTAGGAAGGAAAAAAGAACATTAAAATCACAAAGTAAAATGAGAGTACTGTAACAATGTAATAATAGCTTTTGGAATAAACCCAGCCACTTTGCATAAGTAGCAATAAATTTATTTTTTCTTTTAAATTGTTTCATTGATTATGTTTTTTTCTACACCATACACACTTTCCCTCTTCTCTTTCTCTAAGAGGGTTGGCTAGAACTGCTTCAGAGAATGGTCACGCTGACACCCTCCACCAGCTGCTTCCTGAAAAAGAAGCAGTTTGCTCAAGGTCGCCATTTTTGCTGCTGAACCTGGGACTTGGACCAGAATCCAACCGACAAACACACTGGGACGCTCTTTTAGCCATTATAGGCACTTTGAGAATTTTCTAGTATTGCCATATTTTTGGATTCTAGGACCTAATTTCTGTAGTGTTCTCTTCTACATAATTCCTTAGGTTAAATAAGTATTTGCCTTGCCTGTACTGTGACTCTTCCCTTCTCCCTTTAGTCTTAATATTCGTCTTGTTTAAACAGAAGCATGTTGCAGGGCTATACTTTGCAGAATCTGCTGCCATCGAACACATGTCTACCTGGAAATTCCTTAAGTTCACAATATTAGCTTTTGTAGAACCTAATTAGCATCTTAGTTTGTAAGTACTGTTAGTTTGAAATTCCTTAAAATGAGTTTACTTAAGATACTTTTTGTTACAAATAAGCCGAGTGAATGAAAATGATATATATGGATATATAATGGCCATGTCCAATAATGTATGTCTCTTTCTGCACCTTGAACCCGTTACCTGTCTGTCAGGAAGTCAGTCAGTTAGTAAGCATTTATTAAGTATGTACTATGTGCCATGCACTGTGCTAAGCAGTGGGGATACCAAAGAGGCAAAAGAGGCAAGTAGCTCACAGTCTAATGAAATAGTGACGTACTTTGTCCTAAGTTCTTGGAAGACATGGCTATTCATGATCAGAATACTTATGTCTATCCAGATAGTTTTCTTTTCTTCTTCACAAAGTTGTCTTTGTATAAATTGTTCTCCCAGTACCGTTCGCTTTACTCGTCATCCACATATGTACTACCCAGGATTTTACAAAATGATTTTTCATCATTTCACATGGTACAATAATATTCCATTTATATTCATGTATTACAATTTGTTTATTCATTCCCAATTGATGGGCACCCTCTTACATTCTAATTCTTTATTTTTCTTTTTTCTCCTTTCTACTCCTTTCTTCCTCCTTTCTAAACTTATGTGTTCCTTTTACCTTCCTTTCTTATCTATTCTTAAAAGCTTCAGAACAGGATCAATATATCTTCAAGACCTTTGTTTTTATATTTATCACTTGTAGTCTCTTTGACTAGCTTAGAGTTCTTAAGGGATACTTGTTTCTTCTCTTCCATTAGAATACTTGTACTTCATCAGTGTAGCTCTTCCAATTACTCAAATAAATTTACCTTTCCAGGTTTCTTTTGACTCCAGTGTTTGTATTTCTTCCCACTCAACTTGTCCTTTCATTAGAAATGCTTGAAAGTTCTCTAATTCCATTGAAGGTCCATTTCCCCTCTAAGATCATACTTAGTTTTTCTGGGTGAATTATTCTTGGTTGTAAGTCCATGTATTTTGCGTTTTGGAATATTATATTCCAAACTCTCCTTTTGTTTACAGTGGAAGCTGCTAGATTGTACATGGTACTGATGGGATTTCTTGGTATGTGAACCCCTTCTTTCTGTAAGCTTAAACTATTTTTCTTTGATGTGGAAGTTTTGGATTTTAACTATGGCATTCCTGGGATTTTACTTCTGAATTTTCTTTTAGGAGGCAGCCAATGCATTCTTCTTATCTTTATTTTGCCTTCTGGTTTTAATAGATTTGTGCAGTTTTCACTTATGGTTTTTTGAAACATAATTCCCAGGTTTTTTAACAAATGATTTTCAAGTAGTTGAATAATTCATAAATTCTCTCAACGTATTTTTGAATTCAGTTGTTTTCAATAGTAGCTGTCTGATATCCCTTTCTGTTTTTTCAGTCTTTTGATGTTTTAATATTTCTCATTGTCTTATAGAGACATTGATTTACATTTGGTCTATAAAAATGTTCAATGGGTCTATTACTTGGGTAAGATTTACCACTTTGTCTTCCAAGTAATTTATTCTCCTTGTAATTCTGTCCTTAAGGGCTTTTATTGTTTTCCTTTCTTGTTTCATTGCTTCATGTAGTCTTTGCAGAAAATCCATTTTTTCCTTGAATGTACTTGTGGGTTCAACAGAGCTACTTTCTTCTTCTAACCTGGATTTTGGGGTGCATCTTTAAATCTACAATATATTTGAAACACTCTTTGGCTTTTCTTAGTTTATATCTCTCTAGCTTTAGTTCTCGACTTAGGACTTTGTGCCAAGGTCAGATTTTGCCTCCTGTTGAGCTTCTGAATGGGGCGCTTTATCTTGCTTGGTCTTGATCTGTGTCACCTGGGTCCCTTTACTTATCTTTACCTCAGAGGGTGAGCTCCCTCCACTAATTTTTGAGAGTCAGAGCATTTAATTTTCAGGACTTTCATGGCATCTCAGGACTGAGTGATAGAGACTGCTGAGCTCCTGGGCTGTCCTGATCTGAGTGCTGCTTTGAATAGTCATTTAGCATGGTTTCTTTTGTTGTTTCTCTTTCATTATTACATTTATTTTGTATTTCAGCTTTTTACTAGACTAAATGTGTAGGAGCTGGGCAGTCTGCCTCCATTCAAATAGCCGTCTTGGAAAGAATCGGCAATATTGCACTTGTATTGTTCCATCTCTCTAATATTCCCATCTGTTACCTTCTGATGCAGTCTCATTCTTCTTCAACCCATTAGACATGATATAATCTTAATTATACTCAATCTTTAAGATCCTCTTCATATAGAGCAGTTTAATGTTGAAAAGTGCCTGAAAACATTCTTGTATTTAAAAAAATTATATTGTCAAAGGATGTAAGTTGTTGCCACTGTTGTAGTTGCACATTTTGCTGCCTACAAGAAGTAGAACAATCACTTTATTTTAATAAAAAGGGATAACATATATATGAAGAAGCTTTAAGCTTCAAGATGGGATTTGAGCAGTTGCAGAAAATAAACTGTGGTATAAACATGAGGACTTAAATCTCTGTGTTAACAATGCATAATGATGCTTTACTTGGGTGGAAAGTCTGGTATCTTAAAGATACCAAAGGATCTTTTATGTGCTAAAAATAAGACAATATGAGGGAAATAGATACAGTTTCAAGGGCAAAACAGAGATGAAGGAGCATGTTGAAGCCTTCAGAGCTATAATCATCATGGGTATCTTATATCACTTGTATATAACTATTTTATGAGTAAAGAGAACAAAACTAAAAAAAGGTGAGAAATATTTTGAGAGCCATGCATGATAAAATATAGACTATCCATCTGATAGGATACGTTTGGGGAGCTGTGATTTATAAGTGGAAGAGGAGTCACTGAGAATAAATAGGCTCTCACTAAAGTCATTGAAAGTGTAGGTGCTGAGCATAGGAGCTGATAGAAGAGCCTGGCTTGGGAACCCAAGGTGAAGGATTGCAAAAACAGGATGTATTGCAAAGCTATTCTTTTAGAACTATTGAATTTAGTAAAAGTCAGCTGACAGAAGCCTTCAGCAAAATGACTAGTGATTAGTGAAAGAGGGAATTGACTTTATTGACCCAAGAGCTATTGCCCCATATTGAGTTTAAATTTGAACAGATGTCATTTTTCATAAAAGCTTTTGTTTTGCCCCCCTGTGTACCGTGAAGGAAAAGCAATTGGGATTAGGCACCTTCTTTTGTATTTGTATCCTGGTGAGAAGACTGAACTTTTTGTTATTTGGCTTAAAGCATCGACTTGACCTGTCTTACTGTGAACGCTGAGCTCTGTTCTGATTGAACAATGTAGCATCCAGAGAGGGGAAGAGGATATGCTGAGCTGAAGTGCAGTATTAGTCAAGCAGTGAGCAGAGAAGCAGTTTTTTTTTTTTTTCTGCTGCAGAAGTTCCATAATGGACCAATGACATCAAAGTCTGCAGTCCAGAATGGTGTTACCCTGAGGCCAGGAGTTTTCCTTCCTTGTGTGATTTCCCTGACAGATTCCTATGTATGTATCCCACTCTTCACCATAGATATTTAGTGCATTAACGAGACAATGCAATAGTTTTAATTGTATATTGTGATGTATTTATTGTATGCATTGACTTTAACAACTATTGTGAGTGGCTGGTTGTGTTAGACAGAAAATGCATCAGAAGGATTTTCAAGATCTAGAATAGCAAATATGAGGAATGTATTTCTCCCCAACAAGACACCCTTAACACTGAGAGAGTTTGATTGAAATGGTGTGATTTTTGTCTACCTTTGGGAACCTAGACTTGCCAAGGTTAAAATGTAGGAAAGTCAATATGTCCTGGGGATGATTTCTCTACCAGAATGTACTACATACAAACAAAGTTGGTTTTGTGATAAGATTATAGGATAATAGATTAGAGTTGGAAAGTATCTTAGAGGCCATCTAGTGGAATACCCTGATTGGACATGTACATTGTAGATGAGGAAACCAAAGGTTAAGTGATGAATTGCTGAAGGTCACACAGGTAGAGTTTGGGTATTTCACAAAGGTTCTGTTTCTGGACCTTTTCTCCTGACATGATCTCTTGGCACTTTCATCCATCTCTGTGATTGCAATTATAATTTCTATTTGAATAACTTCCAAAGTATATTTCTAGCCACAATTTTTTGAAGGAGTTTCAGCTTCATATTTCCAACTGCCTAATGAAATCTCAACTGGGATATCTTGCCAGTTTATCATATTAGAGAATATATAATTTCAACTCATCATAGTCCCTTACAGTCACCCATGTTTGAAACTATCTTTCATTCTTCCCATTTTTTATATTCTATCAATTACAAAATCTGCCTACTTCCATGTCAGCCTTCCTAATTCAAACCTTCATTCCCCTCTTACCTAGACCATTTCAGTAACCTTCTAACTATTTCCCTCTAGCCTTTCCCTTCTCCAGTCTACCTTTAATACCATTACCCACTAAGATTCCTAAAACACCACCGGTAATATTACTTTCCTACTAAAAAAAAAAACCTCTAGTGGCTTATTTGTTGCCCACCAAAAGCAATTTCTTATTCTGTCATTTGAAATTTTCCATAATCTCCATAATATTTTTCCAGATTTTTCACAATATATATTTATTATACTTTACATTCCAGACAAAACTAGACATTATTTACAAAGTGCAATGGAAAGAGTGCTGGATTTGGAGTCAAAAGACTTGAGTCCAAATTCTAATTTTGCCATTTATTGCCCATAATTCATTTCATTCTCTGGGCCTTGGTTTCCTTATCTGTGAAATGAGGTCTTTGGACTAGATGATATTTGAGGCTTCCATCTAGTTTTAAATCTGATTCTATAACTACTCACCATCTCCCATTTTCAGCCTACCTTTTCTGTTCTTGGCCTTGGCTTACGCTATCTCTCCATTCCTGGAATGGATTACTTCTTACTTCACCTTCATCTACACCTGTTGAAATTCCTTCTCTTTCTTCAAGACCCAACTCAGAATTAGAATCTCATACTTGGAAGATATATAAGAGGTTACCACATCCAAGCTCTTACCAGAATCACAAATTTCCTCTAGAATATTTCAAACAGTCATCCAGTCTTCACTTGAAAACTTCTGATCTTTGGAATGTCACTCTCTTAATATTAGGAACCAAAACCTCCTAAAAATTTTTCATCTCATGTTTGGTCTTTCCATTTAAACATCTCGATATGTTATATTACTCTTCTAGGTGCTATTTCATCCATGTACATGTCTCTTGTTTTCCAGAAAATGTGTTCTTTCTCTGCTCAGATTGCTTACAGTACTTTTTCTGGACTTCTTGGCATTTTTATCTTACTGTCTATATTAGAGCTTTTTGTATATGCATATGTCTCTCACTAAATCACAATTTCTATAAAAATAAAGTTTTTAGTTTTTACTATTTATTGCCTCAGTGTCTTAAACATAGACGTCACTTTTCTGTTTAATTAATAAGTGTTCCATTAAATTGATCGGTATTAATATGAAGATACATAGAAATCCTCTGTTCAAACTGGATCAAAGAAATGAGGGCAACAAATCACATGATTCTATCACTTAATCTTTTGATTATTTTATCAGGAAGGAAAAGTAATACTATAATATCCTCTTTTGAAATATTCTGCTTTATTACCACTATTTCATGGAATCAACTGATCATAATTCAGTTATTTATCATTATTTTTGTTTCTTAATAAAACTGACGCAGCAAGTAGTGATTATTTGCTACTCTATAGGAATGTGAATTTAGGGGGACAAGCAACGGCAAGCATAAGGTAAAATCATTATAGGTCTAATACACACACACAGATGCACACACACACGCAACCACACTGGAAAAGAAGAAAAGATGGGCTTACTAAGGCTGGAAGTTAAACATCTGTAGAAACACCTCTAAATTTAATCTTTTACCCAACTTTCTGAGAAGTCAGTAGTTACCTGAATTCTGTGTTTACAAATGGATGTTCTAATGCATTTAGAGGGAAGGTTAATAAGAAATAAGGAATACCATTACATTGCAGGGAGGTCAGGATGAATTTTGGTTAAATGTGCTTAGTACAAGTACTGACTCTAATGAATGTCTTGTATCTAGAGTATTCTGCATGCATGTGGAAAGTGATATTTTGAGACCCTTAAAAGTAACAATGAAAGGAATTTTTAGAAGAGTTCCATCTATATTGGTAGAAGCATTTCTGGGAGCCTAATGACCTTCTTATGTAGGTCTTTCTTGAATTTTTCATGATACAAATTTCTGCATTTTTTTTTTGCAATTTCTATAGTTTTCAAGTAGAAAAATTCTTAATTTGGAAGGGGCAGTGGTTCTGTATTTCATTGTAAACACTTGGGCACTTCAATTGAAAGCTATTTATTAAGCAGCTACCAAATGTATCATCAACTGCCACTCACAGGGCAAGTAAACCAGCCTGCTTGAAGCAGCAGAGGACCTTAGAGGTAGAGAGGATGTGATGGGAGTCAGTATGTGCCAGGCAAGTCAAACCACTGCTGCCACCTTAAAGTGATCTCCCTTCAGATAACGATGGAAATAGCCCAGAACCCTGAACTCAAGAGCTGAGTCCTCTAAACCTCCATAACTGTTTCCGTCTAAGTCCCTATCTCCCCAACCAACATAGTGGGGGAAAATCATTATGAAGAGGGAGCCAGCTCCCTCACCACCATCAGCAAGCTTGTGTTTCATATGGCCTAGATCCTTCATTTCACATATTTTGCTGTCTCTGATGCCCACAGACATTAGCTTTTCTAAAAAGGAACAGGAAGTGCCCATTGTAGTCACCCTGACTAAAAGATGCTGAACTGTTTCCAATTTTCAGTTAAGCAGCTTTTTCACTCGACATTTGCTTAGGTCACCCAGGGTGCGTACATTCTCTTTCATTATATTGGCTTTCTGGTGCTTCTTTTGTAGCCACTATCAGCCTACCTTTTCTCCTTCATAGGCACTATCTGCCCACTTTTCCTCAAACTTCTGTCTTGAGGGATTTCATGTCCTGAGTGTGTCTGACCACAAAGTGTGTTAGGCAGTTACAGGAATAGAAACTTCTCTTCCTTTCAAAATTCAACACCCTAGGGGCTGCCACAGATATATAGGAAGAAGTCCAGGGGTCTTTCTGAACAGTCTAGAGGAGACATCTCCCTTGGTCTCATCGTTAACCTGGACTTTATCTTTGACTTTAGACAGTGGCACATCTGCCTCCATGTCCTCTTCCTTGGTACTCCTCAGCCAGAGTTTGGCATCTAGTTCTTCAAACTTTTCCTAAAAAAACCAACCTGAGGAGGCCACAGTTTGTTTTGAATATCATGTTTCTTCTGTGAAGTCATCCTCCAGAATCTGCAGGCTTGGTTTCATTTCCTCTTCTGTCTCCTGCTTTTCCTTTTTGAGGATGATAATTTGAAATAGGTCAGTCTTTTATGTTCATGGACTTATCCCAGTTTCCCAGTTACCCAATGTCTTTTTCATTTTGACAGTACCCTGTACAGTGATACAGTGGAGTTGGATCAATTCTGGATGGCCCCTTGCCCACCCATGCCCATTCTTCTTTCAGTATGGATCTCCCTCTCTTGTTTCTTGACCAACATTTCTACCTTTGGCTCTTAATCTTCTGTTCAGTGATATTAGGAATGAAGATTTTCTTCTTGAATCCCCTGAACATCCAATCCCTGAAATGTACAGTAGGGAGGCAGCCCAAGCTGAGGAGTAGGGTGGCCAGAGAAGTGAGAAATAGCTCCTTCTTGAGTGCCAAGTTCCTTTGTAGAGGTACTTCTGCCTTCCTGACTGTGTCCAGTAGCCGGTCAGAGCTCACAGTGTCACATGCTTCCTGAACCCCTCAGTGGCCCTGAAGCCCAGGACAGGAGAAGAGACTGGTCCTCTAAAGGCAGTGACAATGATGACAGCCTTCAGCTCCTTCTCCTCACATCCTGCTCACTGTTATTGCTGTCATACCTACGTCTGCACAGGTTTCCAAATCTGATCTCATCTGATCATTTCATTATTAGCCCAAGTTATTTTCCATTTGTTACACCCATCTAAGAATTACAGACTGATGAACTAACTTGATATGCTGACTCCGCAAATGCCTGTGATAATCAGTTGGTGGTAAATAACAATAATCACTGTAGCTTTTTCTGTGCTAAACAGTGCAATTATTACCTGATCTGATCCTCACAACAACCCTGCTCTTATTATTCCTGTTTTATAGATGAAGCAAATAGAGTTGACTTGCCCAGGGTCACACAACTAATAATAAATGTTTGAGGCTAGACTTCTATCCTCTGTATCACCTAGATGCCTCAAATGAAGATTTGAACTCAAGTCTCATCTGATTCCAGTTCCAGTGCTCTTATCATTACAATTAATTGCCTCCCAATTTTTACATACAAGAGCATGCAGTTAGTTTGACTGATCTAGCTGCATATTCCTCCTGTCCAGCCCCTCTTTGATACATAGCATACTGCTAGGTGGTACAGTGGATAAAGCACCAGTGCAGGAGTCAGGAGGACCTGAGTTCAAATCTCACCTCAGACGCTTGACACTCACTAGCTGTGTGACCTTGGGCAAGTCACTTCACCCCAACTGCCTCATCCTGGGTCATCTCCAGTCATCAGGTGATTCTGGAGGAAAAGTGAGGCTGGTGACCTGCACAGCCCTCCCTCACTCAAAACAAAGTCAAGTGCAAGTCATATCATTATTTCTCTGATGGCATGGCCTTCTTCGGCAACAAAGGATGAACACACACACACACACACACACACACACACACATACACACACACATTTATAAGGCTGATTGTAGTTAGTAGTACAATTAGTGCTCTAGGAATAGAAGGGAGTTAACTATATTGTACCAAGGAGTCCAGCTAATAACTTTAGCTTTATTAGCACAGTGCTTGTAATTGAAGTTTTGTGAACTCTGTGAGCACTTAAATGATATTTAATTCAGAAATATTAAACATTAAAGTATCAGATTATTGAGACATTATTTCCTAGTGGGGAAAGGCACAGTATTGAAAGTTAAAATATGAATTCTATTTATTAATATGTAGTTCTAAAACTCCTTTGTCTTTAAGTTGCTTTAGTGTAACTACCTCCTGGGTTGCATACAAATTAAATATTTAGACTTTGAGTATCTATGGAGAAAAGTATAAAAAGAAATTTGTCTGCATGTCAGAAAAGAAAATACAGTGTTTTCTGTGGAAAAATAATAGCTTTCAGTGGAAAGATGTTCATTTCAGCTACTTTCTACAATAGAGACTTCATTATTTCAAGACATGCAGGCATATCTTCCAAAGAAATAGATTACAACTTTGATACCTTAGTAGATAGTTTTTATGAAATTTTGTGACCCCAAAATTTCATCATCTTGTGGCTAACCTTCTGGATATGAGACTCTGTGCCCTTAGCTAGTCTGGTCCTTAGGCAACAGATATCCTTAAAAAGCTTCCATCTTAGGAAGATCAGCTTTCTAGTATAACCATTAAGAAGCCAGAGTCACCTGAATGCTGGGAGGAATAGCTGAAATAGGACCTTAATGAAGTTATTAGATGATGGTGGGAAATCCTTCATTCTCTAGATGGCAGCTTTAAAAAAAATTAGCTCTTATGAATCTTTACAGATTATTGTTTCTAGTATTTGTAAAATTTGTAAAAGAATAATAAATTAGTTCAGTGGAAATCACCCCAGTCAGTTTGTTGATTTTGGCATAATTCTTCCTTCACCAATTACAGAAGTATTATTGGCAAATTTCTGGGACAGAGTTTCATACACACA
Source organism: Notamacropus eugenii (assembly GCF_028372415.1). Classification (NCBI taxonomy): domain Eukaryota; kingdom Metazoa; phylum Chordata; class Mammalia; order Diprotodontia; family Macropodidae; genus Notamacropus; species Notamacropus eugenii. Next base: position 474,504,055 of record NC_092873.1, on the reverse strand, counting down.
GTCCCACTTCAACACTGTACTCAGTATTGTATTCATTATATGGAGTCTATGGCCTCTGTGCTTTTGGGGGTGGTGGGAAAAGGGAGTGTTTTGTAATTTTCACATTAGGATTGTCATAATTAGTTTAAAAGATTGGGTGGCAGTATTTCTATAGGGTTTGAGCTAGCATAATGAACTATAAATATGGGAAGAAAAAAGATATAGAATTTAGAGGTACTTTATTGCTATGTTGGCATAAACTTAGAGAATGGAGGTATTACTCAAAGTTGGACTATTTCTGTTATCATCCATGACTTGGCATTGTAGAGGTACAGGCACCTAGAAAATAGCCTAGGCTAAGGGGAGGAAGACCTGTGGCCTCGAAGCCATATGTGGTCCTCCAGGTCCTCAAGTGTGACCCTTTGACTGAATTCAAACTTCATGGAACAAATCCCCTTAATGAAAGGATTTTTTGGACTCAGTCAAAAGGCCATACCCAAGGACCTAGAAGGCCACATGTAGCCTTGAGGCCACAGGTCCCCTGCTTCTGGGCTAGGCTGTTTAAAAGTTTATAGCCATGGGAAGCAGGACTTTGGAAAAGGTAATAATAACATTAGTATTTCAGTTAGTTTTGATCATGTTTTTCTTTTTTAATAATCTGGACTCCTAGTTCTAAGGTAAACCACCATTTTATGTATTCATTAACATAGATTTACGTACTACGTTGGAACCCCTAGCTTCAGATATTACTTCAGCTCCTTTTTGGCCAAAAGCAGAGCAGCTAAAAGTCACTAGAATTACCACAATGATATTAAGATCATAGATTTAGATCTGGGAGTGAACTTAGAGGTCATATAATTTGGCAGTTCCTCAGATCAGGAAACTGAGACCCTGAGAAGTTACTTGACTTTATCAAAATCACGTAGGTAGAAAGTGGTAGACTGGGGATTGAATTCAGGTTCCCTGCCTCCAGATTCAATTTCCTTTCCGTTGCACCATATTGCTTCCTCTCCTTCAGCAGGTAAAAGGTCCAGTGGGAGGTTAACTCCTATTCTGGACCTGATCCTTGCCAATCAGAAAGAATTAGTTGCTAAAGTAGAATTGAGGAGAGCTTTTGGTGAAAGTGACAATCCCATCTTAGAATTTATGGAAGGTTAGGATAAAGTGGGATGCAGTTCAGAAAAACCCTAGAGGCAGCTAGATAGCAGAGTCGATAGAAGACTGGATCTGTCATCAGGAAGACTGAACTCAAATCTGGCCTCAGAAACATACTGTGTGACTCTGAGCAAGTCATGTCACATCTATCTACCTCAGTTTCTGTATCTATAAAATAGGAGTAAGTTGACTCACCATGTATCATACTTTCCCAGGGTTGGGTCCTCTTTGGCCAGTTCCCTGTTATTAATCAACTCTCTGAACCTCTCTCTACATCTGCAAATTAGGGATAACAGTAATATCTACCTCTCAGTTTAGTTTGGTGGCCAGTTTTGAGTATCTTACTTTAGGAGAAATACTGTTAAGCTGGAGAGGGTCTTGATGAAGGTTGCCAGGATGCTGAGGGTCCCTGAAATCAGACTGATTTCATTCTGTGGACTGTGTTAGGTCCTGGGGATGCAAAAACAGAAATTGTCTCTGAGGATGTCAAACCTGAATGAGAGTAGAGGATGCACAATAACCTCTTCAAGTACTTGAAAGGCTGTCCTATGGAAGAAGGACTCGATTTACTTTATATAGCCCTAGAGGGCCCAACCAGGAGCAGTGGGTGGGTGCTGTTAAGAGACAGATTTGGGCCTGAACATTAGAACTCTCTCTCAGTTTGAGTGAGTTTCCTCCAGGGGCTGTGCATGCCCTCTCACTAGAAGTCTTCAGGCAAAGCTAGGGGACAACATTTTGTGGACATTGTAGAAAGGATTCTTTATTCCATTATGTTTAGCTCTGGGTAGCCTCTGAACCCTTTTTTTTTTTTTAAACTAAGTCACCCGTAAATGTCAGTTCTTGGAAATGACTTAGTTTCCTTGGATGTTTTGACTCAAAGTTAGATAACCTTTCTTATCCTTCTTCAGGTTGGACCCAATTTCTTAATTTTCCCTAATTGAGTTCATACCCTAGGGGTGGCTAATACTTTACATACAGATATGTATGTCAATATAATATTAATTGTTGAGTAACGTTTACTTAGCTCTTCCAGGTATCTGTCATTTAATGTCATTGCTTTCCTTGAAATGAATAAAACATTGTACTAATATGATGATTTCAAGTTGAAGAGCTTTCATTTTAAAAGAGGGGCAGGAGAAAAGTAAATGTACTTAACCTAGGCCCCCATACAGTGAGGCTGTTGAGTGAAGCAAGTCCGAAGCAAGACCTCATTGTTTATGCAGCCTTGCCCCTTGCAGGGGCACATTGGGCAATTTCAGGTTAGGTTCAGACCAAACAAGAGGTTGGCATTTTTCACCTCTACCGGACAAGGTAATATCCTGCTCATTAAGAAAGACTTCTTCCATAAATGCATGGAAAGATATCATTACATTTTAAAATAAAGATTCAGTTTGAATGCTCTGGTGCTGAATGCATATGAGTCAAATACATCCTGTAAGAATGCTGAAATAGCAGCCAATACATTTAAAGGGCAGAGCAAGTAGGGAAACTATTATGACCATGTCCTCAATTCAGAAGTACCCCCTGGATCCCATTTACATGTAGGAACATTGGGTATAAGTTTTGGGGATATCTCTAAATGTTAGTATTTTTATAGCTTCATGGTGTGTGTGTGTGTATGTGTGTGTGTGTGTGTGTGTGTGTGTGTGTGTGTGTGTGATGATTAGGTTGAAGTGCCAGATAGGGAGGAATTTGAGAAATCTTGACTCTTCCACCTTTAATACAAAGCTTTCCTGGCTTCATTTTAGTACAGAAATTGACAAGGAGCTGCTAAGATTATTTTTCACTGATAGCTTTCTATAGCTTAAAATGGTTGACATCTGATTTATTTTGTCTCGTTGAAAATGGACTGCTCTGCTCTTACACACTCAAATGCACAACTCTAGGCAGCAAGCAAAAATGGTTCTAAGCTTTATAAATGTTGCAAGTACCTGAAAACTTCTTTAAAATGACAACATTTTGATGATTTATGTAATGAAGTAAGTGAACTAAAAAGAAATAAGATCTATATAATTCTTTATCTATGGGTTTCTCATTGGCAAATGAAGATCTAAAAACTGCTCATCATTTTCCCTCTCTGGGTTTATAATTTTGGAATCATTTTCTATTCTTTTTTTCTTCATTTTCCGCATAGACTTCAACTCTAGCTCTGCCATTTCTTCTCCACTGTTTGTCTTGGATTCACTCTAAGGTCTATCCTTTCTGGACTTTGAAGGATGAATGGAATTTTCATAGGAAGACATGGGAAAGGAGGATACTTTATGTGGATGCAATAGTGAAGGCATGAAGGTAGGATAGTGTAGCTGGTTCTAAGAGCGATGAGCAGGCTAGGGCATAGCTGCAGGGGGAGATAAGACTACAAAGGGCATAGATTTGGACCTAAGCATAAAAGATCTTGAAAGTAAAAGCATTTGTAGTTAATTTGGTAGGCAGTAGGAAGTCATTGATGGTTTGGGAGCAAAGGATTATACTCTAGGAATATTAATTTATCAAAATTGCGTAGCATGGCTTGAAAGGAACTCTAGATGTAAGAAAATATTTTCATCAGTTAAGGCCCTTTAAGAATCTAGAATAATCATCTTCAGACTATTTTGGTTGCTCACCTCTATCAGTAAAAATTTTTGAGTGCACACCTCTAATGATATAACATAATATTTATTAATAATGTATTAACTACTTTATTAAGGTATTATGTGCATTAAAATTTATATATGAAATTCATTGTATACACTAATATAGAACAGACATAAAAAGATGACTTTAAGATGGAATAATGTTCTAAAAATGTAATTAGTGGTACAAAATATCCTTTTGATGTTAGTGAGAGCCATGAGACCGAATATGCTTTCTTAAATATGCTTAACAAAACTCCTATGTATGTCTATGGAGGAATAAGGCTTACTTTGAAATAATAGTCATTGGTTAATAATCATTTTTTCAGTAATTTCCTTAATATAGCTAGTCAAGTAGATGAATTTCCTTTTGAAATATTTTGAATTGAAAGATATATAACAACCAAGTTATAGGCAATAATATTCAGTAACCATAAAGCTTTGTTTAGAATAATCATGTTTGCATGTAGATATTCACCACTGTTATTATTCAGTTATTTTTTAGTTATGTTCAACTCTTTGAGACTGCATTTAGGATTGTCTTGGCAAGGATACTGGAGTGGTTTGCCATTTCCTTTTCCAGCTCATTTTACAGATGGAGAACTAAGGCAAACAGAGTCAAGTGAGGTGCCCAGGGTCACACAGCTTGTAAATGTCTGAGGTCAGATTTGAACACAGGAAGATGAGTCTTTCTGACTCCAAGCCCAGCACTCTATCCACACCCCCTAGATATTTACCATGCATAGTTCCAAAAAAACATCCAACCCCAAACCCCAAACCAAAAGTGAATTGTCTCTGATTTCAATTTTGCAGAAAATTTTCATTATAAACCCATTCTTCTCGATGTGGTTATGATGAATGGATGTCATCATGACTCCATTTCTTCACTTTTAATATATTTTAGTTGTGATATTTTTTATGAATGTGAGGTATAGCAAGAAGACTGGAAGGATAGGTTGGTGTCAAGACTTCAAGATCCTTCAATGCAAGCAGAGGAGTTTATATCTGATCCTAGATCAATTGGAACAGGAGTGAACTAAGTAAAGAGTGATATGGTCAGATCTGTGCTTGACAGAAAACACTTTGACAGTTTTGTGGAGGCCAAATTGCAGGTCTGGGGAGATCTTGGGATTTTGAGATAACGAGGAGAAACTTGTAGCATTGTTACAGCCAGGGAGTTGATCTAGGTGTCAGGAGATGAGTACATTTGGGGTGGGGAGGGGCCGACATTTTCTTAATTGCACTTGCTCAGTTCATTTTCTGGGTGGCTCAACAGCGTTAGGTTATAATTTCTTAAGAGGTCAATGCCTCGAATGAAAAGCTAAGAGGGGTAAGAGGGAGATGAAGAACTTGTGCAATGGAAGGAGGCAGAGTAGGATAATTGTGGGAATTGATGGATTGAGTAGGTTTGGTTGTGGTGGACACAGACCTCATATTATCTATGGAGGGAAAATATGATCCATCGTTTGACCACACACCCCTTGAGTTCATGTTTCATGTTCTTGTCCCTTTCCACATGAGAGAGAGTTTGCTCCTGCTAAGTCTTGTCTTCTCCAGTATATTTACACCCATTTCCTTCAGCAGATTATCTCATGGTATGATCTCAGACCTCTTTATTATCCTGGTAACACCTTTGTAAGCCCTCCAACTCATCACTGTCCTTAAAATATGGCCCCAGAAATGAGCATGGTATTTCACCTTTTGTCTGATTAGGACAGAATATGATGAAACTGTCACCTAAGCACTATGTCATAAGCACTATGGCTCTCAGTGTAGCCTGAGATTCCATTGACTCTTTTGGCTGTTAAAGCAGTGTGGTATATTAGAAAGACCTGTGGATTTCAAGACTGAAGACCTACATCTAGTACTTTCTACTTGTGTGATCTTGGGTGAAGGCACTTGACTGCTCTGGGTCTTGGTTTCTTCATCTGTAAAATGAGGAATGACCTCAAAATTCCCTTCCAGGTCCAACTCTTATAAGCCCATAATCTTTTAGTTTAGTGGTCTATAAACTTTTTTGGATCATGTACCCTGATAAGAAAGCAATCTTTATGGATCTGTCCCTGATATGTCTATATTTATAATAATAGCATATGAGTATGCTACTATTCCAGACCCAAAAAATAGAAATTAAAAAGGATGAGGTAAAATGAAATAAGAAATACACACATACACACATATAGAAATTTAAAAATTATTAATGGTATCAAAAGTTTTTGTCTCTCCCCAATTTTGGTAGGGTTTTTTTGTAATTTTTAATGAGAATAAAGTGATTGAATATGCTTCATTATTTCTCAAGAACTTGGTTTACTACTGATCACTGTATGTGATTTAAAGATTCCATTCTGCTTCATTTTATTTTAATATTTGAATTTAATGGCTGTCAAAGCTGAAAAGGTACCTCACTATCATGTATAAATAAATCCAACCTGAAAAAGTGCATTTTGGGCTGTATTTACTACATTGTGATACTAATCGACCAATTATTTAGATTATTTTATTTAATTTCTTTGGTAAATGTCTATCTTCTCTGATGTCAGGGAGTGGGAGGATGGTCTTTGGAGGACAGATGCCATGTCTGGAGGTTGGCTTTGTCATGTGGGAAAATCAGCTTCAACAGGGCAGATGGCAGGATGCTTGGATGGGCTCTGATTTCCTTGCAAATGACTGTCCTAATTTGCCGATGTAGTCTAATGAGTTTGGTTGGTTGTTCTGCTCTTGCCACTGCTATGCCTGCTCAGGCTCTGCATGAGATCCTTTTTTCTCTGGGGGTAAAGGAAGAAGAGCCCCTGTGAGCAGCAAGAAACTCAACCTCTAGAAGGTAAACCTTTGTCTTTGGGCCAGCCTGATTACCAGGTCCTGTGGAGGACCACCTTGCGTTTAGATTCCTTATGGCATACCTCTGTTTTGTCCCAGGTTTTGGAACACACATACCATGAATCATTTCTTGAGGTTAAGGCTCTGGAATGGTCCCCACTCCCCATTAAGCAGGGTCTGCCCATACCTGTTAGAGCCTGAACCTACTACAGGTAGGCAAAAGCTGTGCAAAGTTGGGCTACAGAACTTAAAAGATGTGTGTTTCTAATGTCGTAGTGGGGAAGAAAGAGGGATGGTTGTGGCCAGTGTCTGATTGGGAAGTTATAGCCTGAGATCACTGAGCTCCTAACTTCTTGTAGCACAGTAGGATTCCATCACAATCATATAACACAGCCTGTTCAGCCATTCCCCAATTGACAGGCATCCCTGCAATTTCCAGTTCTTTGCCACCGCAAAGAGAGCTGCTATAAATATTTTAGAACATATAGGTTCTTTTCCTTTTTCCATAATCATCTTGGGAAACAGACCTAGTAGTGGTATTGCTGGATCAGAGGGTATAGGCAGGTTAATAACTCTTTGGCCATAATTCTAGATTGCTCTCCAAAATAGTTGGATCAGTTCACATTTCCACCAAAAGTGAATTAGTGTCCGATAGACTTGTATGAAATTGTGAAAGAGGGAAATGAACCAGGAGAACATTGTATAAGTAACAATAATATTGTTTTAAGAACAACTTTGAGTGATTAGATCATTTTGACTATTGTAAATACTCAGAGTTACTACGTAGGAAGGAAGACATTATCTGCATCCAGAGTAAAAACTGTAGAAGTTTGCATACGTACATATATGTATATGTGTATATGTATATGCATATATGTATATGCATATATATGCATACATATGCATATATACATACATGTATGTATTTGTGTCTAATAGTAGCGATCTCGGGGGGGAGGATTAAAAAAGTTACATGATAACTTTATTATATATTTAAAAGGAATAACAAGCTGTGCATAGTAGATTTGCATAGATCACATATGATCATCTTTTTTTCTGTGCCACCATGTTATGGAAATGCTTGTTTTGCTTCTTAAGTTCAGAATAAAGCAAATAAAATTTAAAATGAAATTGTAGCCTGTCTACTAATCTGCTTGGAGAAGAATGCATACGATTGACTGTCCAGGGCAGCCTTTGCTGGGCACAGGAAGCAGGAAGGAGAATAACAAAGACAAACTGACCGCAAGAGTTCTAAGTGTTCTGCTCCTCCCCTCAGTTTTACTGTTTTCTTTGCTCCCTCCAATGGATTGTTTGGCGTCTCCCATTTGAACACTGCTGCATTAGTTTTCTAGATGGTCTTGTTTTAACCTGATTTTTGGGTTGATTGTATTAAGTTCCACAATTAGGTAGTAGACTGTGATAGTAAATCAAAATGTAGCTCTAGGATGGAATTGCACGTGTGTAATGAGTTGGACTCAGAACTGAAAAGGAGGCACAGAATGGAGTGGAGTGTGCTTCCAAAACTGGATCGTGCTTGTAATGATCCCAGGCTGTGTCCAGGTGCAAAGATCCATCTTTTCAATGCAAATGTTCTCCTAACAATGTATCATGATTGTGAACCTTGGGACACGAACTACAGTCATTAAGGAAAGTATAATTCAGAGAAGAGACCCGTGGTGAATGCAACTGATCTGGAGCAAATGTCAATATATCCATATTTAAGCACATAAAGTCCTTTAAGGGATTTCCCTAGAAGCAGCAAGGTGGTGTGGTGGATAGAGTGCTGCAACTTGAGTTCAAATCCTGACTCAGACATTTGTTAGCTTTGTGGGAAGCCATTTCTTATAGCCTCAGTTTTCCCATCTGTAAAAAGCAATAGCACCTATCTCACAGGATTGTTAGGATTAAGTGAGTTAATATATGTAAAGTGCTTTGCAGCCTTTAAGGTACTGTGTGAATGTGAGCAATTCTTATCTTTATTATCAATGAGTAAACACATGGATAACAGATGGATAGCTCATTTGCGTTTTACTTTGTTGGAGAAGTGGTGCTTACAGTGGAGCCACTGTAAGCTTTTGACTAGGAGAGCAGCATGATTTGATCAGTTCATTAAGATTACTTCTTTATTTAATTTTAATAGGGGTAAGGACTGATTCAAGATCAGGTAGGAGGCAAATTGCAATAGTCAAGGCAAATGGTAAGGAGAGCTTGAACTAGTTTGATAGCAGTGGGAATTCAATAAATTCAACAAACATTTATTGTTTATAATGTGGAAAGGGGTACAAAGCGGAAAAACAGCAGATTTCTGCCTTTATGGATCTTACTGTGTAATGGAGGATGATTAGAATTTCACAAGGGCAAAGGAGCTGCTAGAAAAAGCTGGTTCTGCCCATAGCTTCCATTTCTTTATCTTTCACCCAACTCTCAATCCCTGGTCATCTGATTTCCATCTCCATCACTTTTGCTGAAATTAATTTCTGAGGTCACCAATGATAACTTTATTCCCAAACATATTGACCTTTTATGAGTTATCCTTTGTAACGTTTGACAGTGTCCACCATCCTCCACAATCTGGATACTCTTCTCTGTCTGGATTTTCATAACCCAGCCCTCTTCTTGGCCTACTCCTAGCTGTGTGACTCAAACTTCTTTGCCTTCTTGGAAGGACCATTGTCCGCTTCCGTCTCCCTAGGTGAGGCTCTGTGTACCCTATGGGTCTGTGTTTAGAATTCTTCTACACACACTTTCTCTCTTGTTGCTCAGGTCAGTTCCTACTGGTTTAATGATCATTTATGTGCAGATAACTCCCAAGTCTACATGTACAGCCCTCATTTCTTTCCTGATATCTCCAGCTGCCTGTTAAACAACTCTACCTGGATGTCCCTTACAAGTTTCAAACTTAACATGCTCAAAACAGAATTCCTCCTCTCCCCTCCCCAAAGTACACCCCTCTTTTTAACATTGCAATTTCTGTCGAAAGGCACTACCCTTCCAGTCACTCAGGTTTGCAGTCTTGGCATCATCTTTGTCTCCTCTTGCTCCCCCCCCTCTCTATCCCACCATTGGTCAATTTTTATAAATTTTACTGCCCCCAAATATCCCCATTTGTTTCTTTCTTTCTCTTCACTCATTTCATAGCCACCTCAGTTGAGCCAGGCCCTGGCCACCTCTCTTCTCTTTCACTACTCTCCTAATTGTATTTCCTGCCTCAAATCTTTCCCTGATCTAATCCATCCTCTACACAGATGGGAAATTGATTTTCCTAAAAATGCCCCTAACCCCCAAAATAAAACAAACAAAAAGCCCAAGCTTCAGTGGTTCCCCTTAGCATCCAGGGTACAGTGAAAATGTCTTTGACTTTTAAAGAGCTTCATACTCTTGTTCCAGCTATTTTTCCAGGATGCTTAAACCTCACTAACCCTCATACTTGCTGTATTCCAGCCAAATTGTTTTACTTTCTGTTCTCAGCACAGAGCATCCCCACCCTCTTCCTCCAACCCTGTGCTGCAGTAGTCTCCTTGTACACCCCTGCTTCCTGGAATGTTTGTTCCTCCCCAGACTCATCAAAGGCCCACCTTCTACATGAGGCTTTTATTGAATGCCCAATTTTTAGTGTTGTTTCTTAACACATTGTTTTGCCATCAAGTAGAATGGAAGATTCTTGAGAGTAAGGGCTGTCTCATTTTTGTCTTTTTATCTACCTAGCACATTACCTGGCAAGTAGTTCATGCTTAATAAACACTTCTTGATGAATTGAATCCCCTCATTTCACAGAAGACACTGTGTTCTGGAGAGGTGTTGCCCTAGGTAACACAGAAAGTGGCCAAGTCACAACTGAAGCCACATCTCCTGGTCTCAGATCCTGGGCCTTTTCTTCCATCCCTTTGACCGTATCCTGCGGTGAGCAGGTCCTGCTGAGCGCGTTGTGAATATTCTGATCCCCTGTCATTATGTGACCCATCGTGTCACTGAGCACATTAGCAGACAGTTACTTCAGGTGAAATACTCTTTGAATGAAGTCCCTGATTTTAAATATTCTAACTAAAAACTCAAGTACATAATCTGCTCAATATGTTGAATACTTGACATTTTAAAAATGATTTTATTTGTTTTCAGTTTTCTACAATCACTTCCATATAACTTAGACTTCCCCCCCTCCCTCCCTGAGACAGCATGCAGTATTATATGGGCTGTACACATACATTCCTATTAAATACATTTGCACCTTAGTCACGTTGCATAGAAGAATTAAAATGAATGGGAGACACCATGAAAACAAAACAAAACATATCAGAAAATGGTCTGCTGCATTCAGTGTTCCAATTCCACAGCTCTCTCTCTGGATGTGGAAGGTGTTTTGCCTCGAGTCCATTGAGAATTTCTTAGATCCTTGCATTGCTATGAAGGGCTAAGTCTACCAGAAGAATTCCACATGGTGGTTGTTGCTGTGTACAAACTTCCCCTGATTCTGTTCTTTTCACTCAGTATCAGTTTATACAAGTCCTTCCAAGCCTCTCTGAAGTCTTCCTGTTCATCATTTCTCATAACGCGTAATACCTGCCATGTTGAATACATTTTGAATTTCAGTTTTTCCTTGCAGAATCAGAAGTGATTTATGCTATACTGCAGACATAATTGTATAATATTTTTATAGTCTAGCTGTCATGTGGATTATATAATGCTATTCAATAAATATTAACTATGATAAAATTCCATTTATCTAGAATTCAGAAAACTGAAAAACTCAAGTTAGATTCCTCCATCCCCTTGGACTCTGGTTTTGTTGTTAGAAAAAATACAAAATTACAGACAAGCAAGCCAGTGTTGTGGGGTTATTTTTTATTTTGTAAAAAGCAGCTTTCCGAGCATGACATCACAGATTCGGCTCAATACATTGCTTTACAGTGTTAACAGAGTCATGACTTGAGGCACTGTGAAATATTGACATCTATGCTGTGTATTTTGTTTACTAGGTCTGACCAGTAATACATTTTGTTATGTAGTATGGACTATGCCTATTGGACAACAAAGTATATGGACAATGAACTGGAATATTCCATTCTTTCATGATTTTAGTTAAGCAGAAGCACCTGCTATTTGGATTTTGTTGTTGTGAATATGGAAGTAAATTACAGTACAGAGTTCTGATCAATTTGGGCAGAGGGGACCTAGACTTAACCCCAATTGTCTTGTCCTGGGTCATCTCCAGGCATCCTGATGAATATCTGGTCACTGGATCCAGATGGCTCTGGAGGAGAAGTGAGGCTGGTGACCTGCACAGCCCTCTCTCACTCAAAACAAAGTCAAGTGCAAGTCATGTCATTATTTCTCTGATGGCATGGTCTTCTTTGGCAACGAAGGACAAACACACTGGAGTGGTTTTTACCATTTCTTGCTGGGAACAGCTTCCTCTGTCAATGAAGATGGATGCATTTTCTGCAATTTAGAGTCTTAAACTTTCTTGGGGTCTTGAGAGGCAAAGGGCCCTGTCCAATCAGGACTAGAACACAGATCTTCCTGACTCGTACACTAGTCTTCTCTGCACTGCACTACCCTACCTGCCTGCCTTTCAGTTATATGTTGTATAAGAGGGATAAAGATACATGTTCTATTGTTAGAGATATTGATATGGAAGTTTTAGGTGATCACAATTACTGTAATGCCCTAACGTGTATTCTTTTTATTTAGGGACTTTCTTCCTCGAGGATCAGGCATTGTAACAAGACGACCCCTCGTTCTGCAACTTGTCACTTCTAAAGCAGGTAATGATAAAGACTCTTTCCATTCTTAACACACTACTTAGAACATCGTGCAAGTTGTTTCCCAGTTCATAGAGAAAAATGTTCCTCGTGAATAGAGAATTTCTTTCTGGTGCAAAGTATTTTGAACAGTTTTCCAGGTTCCTCTCCAAAACTGTCCCTTTTTCAGTTCAATTAGAAGATCTAGACAAAGACCTGCAAAATGTTGAGGAAGATGCAGCTACATATTAAAATAAGGGCTATACTTGGGAATATGGTATTTAAAAGATAAAAATAGGTATCTGGAATTTCCTATTGTAAGAATGCAAGTCAATGATATACTATAATACATTTTCTTTTGGTAATGGCATAAATTTGATATTTATGGATTCTGTGAAAATTATCCTTTGGAAATGTATAGTCTATTCATGGGATCATATAGGCACTCAGTTCACATATGTTTATTGCCTAACTGTGTGTTGTCTGGCTGGCATTATTATACCATAGGAATTGTTTGGTGGTGATACACTGGGCTGCCAGGTGTTGATTTTACTTGCAGATGTTTTTCGTATCTGTTGTCTTTTTCCCATTGATTCTGTAACATATTCATTTAGTTCCTTATCATTCAGGTTCCTAATTAATCTTTAGGGTCTCTAATCCAAAGTGGTCAAATTAATGATCCTAAAGCATAGAACTGACCATGCCAAGTTCATTTTCAGAAGGCTGCAGTAGCTTCTTTCTGAATATGGAGGAAAATATTTGTATGCCTCAGGCGTTTAAAGCCATTCAAAACCTGACTCCAATCTGCCTTTCTAGACATTACGCATTTCTTTTCCTTGATTAGTCTGTATTTCAGCCAAATTGATGGGTAAGCTATCTCCTTGGCTCCTTTCCAAGAGGAGCTACTCCTCTTGGCTCCTCTTCACAAATTTTTCCCATGTCTGGAAGGTACCTCCTTCCTCCTTCTCTTAGAATCCTGAGGTTCCTTGATGACTCGCCTAATTGCCCCCTCCTCTGGGAACCCTTGACTGGTTGCCCTAATTAATGCATTCTCCTCCCTTAGATCCTTTTGGCCTTTGAAGTAACTTACAGCTATGGATTTTTGATCTTTTGATCTTATATTACTTATCTGTCACCTATTGGAAGATAGGAGCTGTTCTTTTCTGGGCTTGCATCCTCTCTGAATGACACAGTTTCTTGAATATAGTAAGTTGAATTGTTGTTGAATGGAATTGAATACAAGTCAGTTAAATGGTTGTGGGTCCTTATCATTCTGAAGGATAAATTTGTAATCTGTATGGTATTGATTAAAATAAGAATTCTATAGCAAATCAAGAGATGTTATACAAGCAAGAATCTGGCTCAGGAAAAAGTGAGTATTCATATAATGTTATTTAATATTTATGCCTATTTTGCCAGAGGCTACAGCAAATTAGGGTATGATGTGATGTGATCTATTCAATTAAAGAGGTGGAATTTGAAATATTGAAGGACATTCCTGGTATACCAAATGATATATTTAAATGTGTGAATTTGAAACTAGGAGAGTTGCATAATAATGATAATAATAGCTAGCATTTATATAGTGCTTAAAGAGTGCTTGACACATTTTAATTCTTTGATCTTCACCATAACCCTGTCAAGTAGGTGCTATTGTTATCCCCCATTTCACAGATGAGGAAACTGAGGCAGAGAGTGGTAAGTGACTTGTGCAGGGTCTCTTAGCTGGGGACTGTCTGAGGTAGGATTAGAATTCATGTCTTACTGATTCTAAGTCTGAAGTTTTATTCACTTCTCAACTCAGTTGATGAAGGAAAGGTAAGAGGAAGAGGGAGAAGAGCCTTTCTCTATGAGGCAGTTTTCTGCTTGTTCTGTTAATTCCAGAAGACAGAACCCAGAGTGATGTATGAAGTCACCACTTGACATATGTGGGGCTGAGATGAGGAAAAGCATCCACAGGTGGAACATGGCTGGATCAGGGCCCTGGGGGGTGGGGGTCTGTGGGACCCCTGGTCAGTTATGGTGGGGAAGAAATAGTTCTTCAGGTCCTCTTCCAAATCTGATCCTCTGGCATTTAAATGTCATGTTAAATGGATTTGACTTGTTATTCCTTGGATCCTGATTTTGTTGTCCAACATAATCTTCCCACTTTTGTGTTATTTGCAAATTTGATAATCATACTATCTATGCCTTCATTCAAGTCATTGATAATATTGTTGAACAGCATAGATTCTTGGGGAATGCTGTTAAAGCCTTCTCTTTAGGTTTTTGTTGTTCATTTGTTTTCTCTTGTGTTCAACTCTTCATGACCGCATTTGGGGTTTTCTTGGCAAAGATACTGGAGTAATTTGCCATTTCCTTCTCTAGCTCATTTTACAGATGAGGAAACTGAGGCAGAGAGAGTTAAGTGCCTTGCCCAAGGTCACACAGCTAGGAAGTATCTGAGGACAGATCTGAACTCAAGAAGATGAGACTTCTTGACTCTAAGCCCAGCACTCTATCAACTGTGCCACCTACCTGCCTCCTCTCTAGGTTTATCATGTGACAATAATTACTTTGCGAGTCTGTAATGTATTATTCATTCAGTTATTTCTGAATTCAGTATATTGTCATCTAGCCCAAATCTCTTGATATTGTCTAAAAGATATCATGAGAACCCTTATCAAATTACTCGCTGAAATCTGGGTATATTGTGTCAGTGTTGTTCCTCTGACTGACCACTATAGTAATCCTGACAGAAAAGTGTATTGTAGTATGTTCTTGTTGGAGGCACTGTTTCCTGGTGATATGTGCTTATTTTCTTATTGTGTCATCTCTTGATCTCCCAAGCTATTTCATGTGGGAGAGAAATTAGCCTTGTCCATCTGGAGCAGAGAGAAGAACCAGGGACAATGGACAGATGCTACAGGGGTAGATAGAGTAGCTCAGAATAAAGAGAAAATTCGTAACAATTAACATTGTTCAAAATGGAACGAATCCATTCAGTGGCAGCTTATTAGGACCTCTTAGTTCTTTCTAAAATTTTAGTTCTACAATTCTATCAGTTTGCAATGCATGAATGATCAGTTTTCAGGGAATTAGAATCCAATAAAATACATTAAAAATAAAACTATTCAGAATCCAATAAAATACATTAAAAATAAAACTATTTAATCTTTTGTTGTTCTTTAAGTATTCTGGAATCTAATGGTGCCTCAGGGTCATCATTTTGAATATCAATTATTTTAGGTTATTGAAAATGCATGTTGATGTAATGTGTATTAATAATATGATAATACATCGGTATGGAATTTAAAAATTAATCCTCAGTATTTATCCCTAAGAGGTAAATACCTCCCTGCAAGAACCTTCCCATATATCTCAAAATCCTCAAAGCATCATTTTTGTGGTAGCATAGAACTGAAATAGAAATAAATGCCCATTGATTAGGAAATTCTTAAACAAATTGTGATAAATGATTTTAAAGGGATATTACTATGCTTAAAGAAACAATATAAAAATTCAAGAAGCAAGGGAAGACTGGTCTGAGAAAGGAACCTAAGGTTCAAATCATCAAGAAACATCATAGTGAAACTTTGGAATGACAATATCAAACAGCAAATTTTGTAGGCAACAAGGTAAAAAAAAAAAGCAGCTCACATTTTAAAGAGGAACAAGAATGACACAAGATTATTCCTTGTTTTTTAAAACAATCAAAGGAAAAATTGTAACATTGTCCCAGAAAGCAAGGAAGATTGGTGTCATCTCACAAAAATGTATATCACACAAAACTGCATGATAGAAAACAAAAGAATCAGAGAAAATATTGGATATTTAACCAAAAGGAAAAATTTGTCATTCATTCTTCAGAACACAGAGTTGAGCAGCACATTCATTATAAAAAGTGTTTAAGCCGAAGAAAATTAAGAACTTTCATATAACAGTGAAAGAATAAGAAATGAAATGTGTGCTTTTATGTGATTAGGGCTAAACAAAGCCAGGAATGTAGGCTGGGGAAGGATTTTTGTTTGATTTTCTTTAAAAAAAAACCCAAACACCTTACACTTCTAGAGAGCAAAGTATTAAGGGGGTGGAGAATCTGAGAAATATCAAGAAATATAAAAGGGAAAATCAAGAAGAATGTAGGAGGAAGTGAATGAACATTTCAGGGGGGAAAATATCATTTTTCCATGAGTAAGTCAGGATTGGAGATAGTGTAATAATACAGGAAGATCTTGAACTGGAAGAAGAGAGGCAGTGACAAGTATGACCTAGGAAAAGACTGGCAAAAAGCTGCAAAGGAGAGGTGGGTAAGAAACTGTTCATTTCTCTCCTACCCTTGAGGGTGTTGTGAAGGTGAGACTGGCACATTGTAAGTACGTCATAAAAGGAGAAGTGGGAGGCATATACTAGCAGAAAGAGAATACTCTAGCAACATGGCAAAGTAATCCCAAAGTAGGAAAAGGGGAATATATAGGATTTTTGTAAAGGGCTTTGTTGGAGATCATTTTGAGAAACTTCAGAAGATCAGATTCTTTAAGCTGGTATTGTGTCCCTAATACTAACTCCCCTTAAGGGAAAGGAATTATTGTCCAGGGTGACATACTTCAGAGAAGGTTGAATAGGGGCTAATAGGTATGACATTAACAGAGACATCATTAGCATGGCATAGTATATAGTACTTGGAGTCAGAAAGGCCAATCTTAGTCATATACTAGCTTGGCAAGTCTCATTTTTTTTTCTGTCTCAGTTTCCTCATGTATGAAAGAAAAAAGTTAAATTTAATGACTTTCAAGCTCCCTTCAAACTCTCTAAATCTTTGACTAGGTTAGACACGTGTGAGTAAAGGTATGTAATGAAAAAAGATCTAAAACCAATTATAACCCCCAAAGTGAAATGCAATTCTACAATAAAATCAAAGATAATGGAGAAATGATTTAAAAAATTCCAACAATTTGCTAAAGAAAAGATGGAAATAAAAATAGTTTAGCTACATATAGAGTGGAAATGAAGAGATGAAAGAAAAACTAAGCAATGGGTGCAATTAAGATTTCAGATAAAGCAATATTAAAAATAGAAAGTATCAGGAAGGCAAACAGGGAAATTCTATTATGCTTAGACACAACTGACAATGCAGTGACAGTGACATTAAATCTGTATTCATACAGTGCTGTAGCATCTTCTTTTAAAAACTTTTTTGAATACTCATTCACAAGTAAAATTTTTTAACATTTATTTTTAAAAAATTTGAATTCCAAATTCTCCTCCTCTCTCCCATTCTACCTCCCTAAGACAGTAATTTGATATAGATTTCACATGTGCAATCATACAGAACATATTTCCATATTAATCATATTGTGAAAAATCACAGACAAAAAAACCCAAAAATATAAAAAATAAAGTGAAAAATAGTACACTTCAATCTGCATTATGACTCCATCAATTCCCAGCACTTCTCATCATAATTCCTTTAGAATTGTCTAGGATCATTGTATTGCTGAGAGGAGCTATGTCATTCACAGTTGATCAGTACAATATTGCTGGTACTCTGTATAGTGTGCTCACTTCACTTTGGATCAGTTCGTGTAACTCTTTCCAGGTTTTTCTGAAATCATCCTGCTCATCGTTTCTTGTATCACAATAGTATTCCATTACAGTCATATACCACAACTGGTTCAGCCATTCCTCAATTGATAGACATCCCCTGAGTTTCCAATTCCTTGTTACCACAAAAAGAGTTGTACAAATAGGTCCCTTTCCCTTTTTTTTGGAGGGGGGTGGTTAATCTCTTTGGGATACAGACCTAATGATGGTATTGTTGGATACAAGTATATGCAGAGTTTTGTAGCCTTTTGGGCATGGTTCCAAATTGCTCTCCCGAATGGTTGGATCAGTTCACAACTCCATCAACAGTGCATTAATGTCTCAATTTGTCCACATCTTCTCCAACACTTATCGTTTTTTTCTTTTCTGTCATATTAGCCACTCTGTTAGGTATGAGGTGGTACCTCAGAGTTGTTTTTAATGTGCATTTCTCTAATCAGTAGTCATTTAGAGTAATTTTTATATGACCATAGATTGCTTTGATTTCTTTGTCTGAAAATTGTCTGTTCATATTTTTTGATCATTTATTGAGGATTGACTTGTATTCTTATAAATTTGACTCAGTTCTCTATATATTTGAGAAATGAGGCCTTTATCCGAGACACTTTCAGTAATAATTTTCCCCTTACTTTCCATTTTCCTTCTGATTTTGCTTGTTTTGGTTTTGTTTGTGCAAAAATTTTTAAATTTAATACTATCAAAATTATCCATTTTACATCTCATAATGCTCTCTCTATTTCTTGTTTGGTCATAAATTCTTCCCTTTTCCATTGATCTGACAGGTAAACTATTTCTTGATCTCCTAATTTGTGTATAGTATTACCCTTTATATCTAAATCATGTATCCATTTTGACCTTATCTTATATATCAGTGTAAGATGTTGTTCCACACCTAGTTTCTACCAAACTGTTTTCTCGTTTTCCCAGCAGTTTTTGTCATATAGTGAGTTCTTATCCCAGAAGCTGTAGGTTTTGAGTTTACCAGATGCTGGTTTACCATAGTCATTTACCATTACAGCAGTCTTGTGTATCTATTTCACTGACCCATCACTCTATTTCTTATCCAGTACCAAATTGTTTTGATGATTACTGCTTTATAATACATTTTTAAAATTTGGTTTGGCCAGGCCACCTCCCTTCACATTTCTCCCCACCCCCATTAATTTCCTCGATATTCTTGACCTTTTGTTCTCACAGATGAATTTTGTTATTATTTTTTCTTCTCTATAAAATAATATGTGCTAGTTTGATTGGTATGACACTACATAGGTAAATTAGATTGGATTGTCTTTTTTATTATATTGTTTCGTTCTACCCATGAGTAATTGATATGTTTTCAGTTAAGATCTGACTTTATTTGTGTAAAAAGTATTTTGTAATTATGTTCATATAGTTCCTGGGTTTGTATTGTATTATTTTTATAGTTTTTATACTGTTATTTTAAATTGAATTTCTCTTTCTATCTCTTGCTGTTGGACTTTGTTAGTAATATGTAGAAACACTGATGATTTATGTAGGTTTCTTTTATATCCTAAAACTGCTAAAGTTGCTAATTATTTTAACTAGTTTTTTAATTGATCCTCTAAATGTGCCATCACAAATATATAAATATATTATGATAAATACATCATCTGCAAAGTAACAGTTTTGTTTCTTCATTGCCTATTCGAATTCCTTCACTTCTTCTGCTCCTTTTATTGCTATGGCTCACATATCTATATAGCATCTTCTTTTGAAACTTATTTCTATTCATACCTTCTATTTTCACATTACATTCATTTAGTATCTTCTTCCTCCCATGTGCCAATGTTCCTTGGTAATAAAAACTTTTAAATGAAAAGAAATGGTATATGAAAACCAACCATATAATAATAGTTACAATAATAGCTAACATTTATGTAGAATCTGCTCTGTGCCAGGCCCTGTGCTAAATGCTTTATGATCATTATTATATTTGATTCACACAAGAACCTTGGGCGATAGGTGCTATTGTTATCCCCATTTTATAGATGGGGAAACTGAGTCAATGAGTGGTTAAATGACTTGCCCAGGATCCCATAAGTCTTCCAGCATCCAGGCCTAGCTATTCTCTGCACTGTACCACCTACATGGAGCATATGCTAAGGTGTACCCAGGTTAGTTATTTCTTTTTTAGTTATAATTTCAAATTGCTTTCCAGAATTATTAGAGCAACTCACAGCTCCAGTAATAGAACATTTGTCTACTTATTCTCCCACAGCCCCAGAGAAGCGAATTTTATTAATTCTTTTACAGGTCCAAGTTTAATCATTGTAATTATACAGCATTCATTTATTTTTACTGTCTTTTCCATTTATACTGTAGTTATTATTCAGTCAGTCTATTAGCATGTATTAAGTACCTACCATAAGCCAAGTACTACACTTAGTTCTGTGAAGGAAGACAACTGGCAGCTCTCCCAAAACAAAACCAAAAAGCACTGCCTGCTCTCAAGGTGCTCTCAGTCTGAGGAGGGATGCAACGTGCCAGCAACTATTTGCAAACGGGATCTATGCTGGATGAATTGGGCGTGGTCTTAGAGGGAAGGCACTAGATTAAAGGAGGCTTGGGAAAGGGTCTTACAGAAGGTAGGAGTTGAAGGAAGTCAGGAGGGGGAGACGAGAAGAGAGAATTCTAGGCAGGGCATTAAGGCAGTAAAAGTGCCTGGAGTAGGGAGTGGACAAGGAATGGCCAGGAGGTCTATGTTGCTGGATCACTGAAGATGTGGAGGGGAGCAAGGGATAAGAAGACTGGGAAGGTTGGTAGGGGCCAGGCAAGAAGGATTTTGTTTGATCTTGGTAGGTACAGAGAATAAATGGAGTTTATTGAATGATGGGGGGAGGAGAGGTGGCATTAATATGGTCAGATCTGCACTTTTGGAAGATAATATCAACAGCTGAATGGAAGAAGGATGTTGTAATAATTTAAGTATACAGTTATGAAGCTCTCCACCAGGGTGATTGCAGGTAGGACTTGGCAACTGATTGCATATGAGGAGTGATAGAAAATGAAGAATTTAGGATGATACCTAAGTTATGAAACTGGGTTACTAGAATGATGGTAGTGCTCTTGGCAGTTACAGGAAAGTTTTAGGAAGAGGGTAGATTTTTTGGGAGAAAGGTTAACGGTTAATGTTGAGTTTAAGATGTCTATGGCAATCCAGTTCAAGTTTTCTAATAGACAGTTAGAGACACTTAGAGAGCACATAGGCAAGAAAAGCTGTGGATCTGTAGGTGGCCAGAGAGGTGCCTGGAGCACAATTATGTATATTACTTTTTCTTGTTTCTCTGCATCACTTTCTGTAGGGCAAAACATTTTTCAATGACTTTTTCATATTCTTTGTTCCACTAACTCTATAGACCACAGAATCTTCCCTCTTCTCCCTCCACATCTTAAGTTGATATAAAATTCTCTTGCAGTTCTCTTTTCCAAGAGGATTTCCTTTATTTTGAACACTTCCATTTTACTCTCCCCTCTAATTTATTCCGAATTGTATTGTCCTAGTCGTTAACTACCTCCTTACTTTTCTCTTTTTAGTTCTATTTTTCTCATGAGGGTAAAATATCCCAAATAATGAATTTTATTCCCTCCTTTCTTCCAGTTCTATGTTAGACGTAAGGCTGATAACCTGCACAGCTCTCCCTCACTCAAAACAAAGTCAAGTGCAAGTCATGTCATCATTTCTCTGATGGCATCGTCTTCTTCGGCAATGAAGGACAAACACAATTTTGTATTTGCAACCCTTATGACATCTTTTTTCTTCTATAGTGCTCCATTCTTACAAATATCACTTCATGAAGAAGACAATATTAACTGAATGTGGTTATGTGTTTTAGAACCTACCTTGTGTCCTGAATTGTGAAGCCCTGGTCCTAATCTCAGACCCTGTTATCATTAACCACTCCTAAGGCCAGGTTATCCCATCCTTGGTCTCTCCTCTGACTCTGGGTACTGGCTGCCCTTGAATTAAGCATACAATTTAAATTTACTAGAAAATAAACAAATTAGCAACTCTAAAAGAAGTAGAAAAGAAGAAATTTTAAAAATTAAAGTAGAGAAACTTTTAAATAAATGACTATATAACTGATAAACAAAACTGAAGAGCTTTTTTTAAAAAAAAGGCTAACAGAATCTATAAACCATAAAATCATATGATCGGAAAAAGAGAAGAAAACTACTCTACCCAAATAAAAAAATGAATAAGGCAAAGTTACAGCAGAAATGAAATACTTTCTAGAAACTAGATTTCTCAACAATGACAGTAGCTCATTTATTTGACACATGTAGTAAGTATGTAATCTGCTCAGAACTCGTCAGTATTACTTATTGTTTCTGGAAGAAAGTTTGAACTCCCTCTGCCTGACATTCAAGACTCTGCTCAGTGTCTCTTCCTTCTACTCAATGTCACCGCTCCTGTGTTATATACAACTTCCCTCATGTCCCAAACAGGATTAATATTTTTCCTTCTTTCTTCCCTTCACCTAGCCTCTGTACCTATGCTAAATCTGTTTCCCATACCTTAAAAGCACTGTACTTACCCTCTCTACCTGTCTTTGGAAATGTTATCACCCCAAAACTTTCCCTTGATTTTTTCCCCTGATTTTATGCTTCAGTTAATAATACACGTGTAATACATACCTTATTTTGTTTGAACTTTCCAGTCAATTCTGTGGAGTAGTTCCTGCAGTCTTGTATCCTTTGACTGCTCTGTTAAATGCCATGAGGGCACTGCACATTCCCTCAGAAACAAGCAGAACCTTTTACATACTGTGGGCACTTATTGTTAAATGTAAAAGTATTCTGTCCCTGCATCCCTCTACCCACCACTACCTTCATCACTGGATTTAACACTAGAAAGGAGAATACGTTATTCAAGTTCATTTTCCAAATGAGGAACAAACCCTGAATGGTTAAGTAACTAGCCTACGGCCATACTCTTAGAAAGCTGGAGTTAGAATTTTAACCTTGACTTCCCTTTTATGAGTAATTAACTATGTGAAAGAATTTCAAAGTATTCAAATACGGTATTGAGTCTGACCTGATAAAGTGCACGTTAAGTAACTCAACAAGAGAAAAACAGGAAGGATGGACTACAGACAAAGAAAGATGGGGGAAATTTTCTTCAAAATACACTAGGCATGTAAACTTCAAGAGAAGATGTGTTTAAATGTAAATTTCTTTTAAAAATTGCATTCATGTATTTAGCTTATAAATTACCTACACATTAACTCCATTTTTAAAGATAATGAAATTTTAAAGGAGTAACGGTTAATAAAAGATTGTTAAGAATATAATATATACAATATGACTGGTAAAATTCTTCTTAGAATAGGAAAAACATGTTCTCATATACGTATAATTGTGGCTTAAGAGATGAATAACGTTTTTCTTTTTCCTTCAAATTGATTTATACTTAGAAAGTGACTGGAAAAACACTAGACCTGAAGTATCTAGTGTTGACACCCTTACAAAGATTGATGCTGATTTTCGTTCAAACTCCAGCCTAGGCTCCGTAAGAGGAGACTATGACCCGGGAGACTATAGCCAAATTTAGACAGGGTTAACGGTATCTATGACTTATTAGAAAAGCGAAGGCTCTAACTTATTACTGTAGAACTACATTTTGTCAAGCAAAGAAGGGTATTCTGAAGTTGAAGTTTTCGAGATGTGTTGGCGTAGTTTGCAGATCTCTCACCTACTGCTTATTATTCCAAGAGAAATTCATTAAGCTAAAAGTAAGACAAGAACATGGTTCATCTGCTCAGGGTCCAGGGTCAGTCATTTAAATTGAACACGCTCTCCCCATTTGAGTTGCCTGCTCTTATTCTTGGAGAAAAACTTAAGTTCGGTTTGTTTGAACAAATGAATTTCCTTTCTGATGCTCCAAATCAAAAAGAGCAAGCTTAAAACTTACTTTAATTAAAATCTTAAGCTAAAGTAAATTGGTCTTAGTCCAAGAAGTGAAGAAAAATTCCAAGATGATTATTCTTTAGGGAAATTATCTGTTTCCTTCCGGTCTTCTCTGGGTGTAAATTTAAAGTTTTCTGGCATATTTCAGAAAGTTTTAAATGTAGGATAATGTGAAGAAAAGTGGAAGCCTTGTATATTACTGTAAAATGCTTTATAAAATCCATATATACCTGTATTTATATGTTTATGGAAGAATTCAATATAAGACTATGCACAATACGTAAAATTTGTTTTATATTAGCCTTATGGTAGGTTATATGCGTTAGCCAAACTGAGGCTCAGCTGTTTTCAATATTGTTGGTTGAAAAAAGTCTGCTGAACAGCATTGGGTATCGTGTTGGTATCTACTGCCCAATAAAACTCTTTTAGAAGCATTACTGAGGCCTTAACTTAGAAATCATGCTCCCTGTTAGGTCAGCAATTGAGAGATGGTATCACAGAGGTAACTTTTAAAAATGATCTGATTAGCAATTTCAAACAAACCCTGGGAGGTAGGTGCTATTATTATCTGCATTTTTATAGATGAGAGACAAGGAGAGAAAAAGAGGTTGTGGCTTGATCAGTCACACAGTTCGTGAGAATCTGAGAACATATTTGAACACAGGTCTTCTGACTCCAAGTCCAGTGTCACCTACCTCCCTGATATACAGGATGTGCTAAAAGTTTTAGTGCAGTTTTAAGTTCTTAAGGCTTAAAACTGCACTAAAACTTTCGGAGCACTCTATATGTGTGTACACATATGTACACATGCATATACACACATGTTAAAGCTTCAAATAGCACCAAGGTTTTTGGTACTCTGTCTGTTATATATGTACATTATACACACATACACATATATGTATGTGTGTGTGTTAACCACCTATACATATACATGGCCAGCCCCATAAAGTAAGTTCCATATTCTCTACCCTCAGAACATTTTAGTAAGGTAAGCAGGGTAAGAAATGTCTCTGATTTTACAGATTAGAAACTAAGTTGCAATTTAGTATCTTGTTAAAGATTTCAAAAAAGTATAAGCAGTTCCACTATCTAATTTTAACTTGTAAAGGAGACATTAATAAGACTGAGATGGTTTTAATACAATTGGAAGTAAGATCCCTGGTACTTACAACCTCACTAAATTAAACCCTGATAATTAGGGCTCCTGAAAGCAACCAGTATAATGGACTCTGGGGTCTTTCCAAGAACAACTATGGGAATGAAAATTTATCACACTAAATCACAGTCCCTATTTTAGTATTTCACTGATAGGATCACTTTGAAAAGGAAATGCAGCAGCATCTTAAGGCTGTTTAGCTCTGATAAAACTGTAGTTGAAAGAAGTTGTGCCACTAAAAACAGAGCCAGTCCTGTCAGGGTCCCTGTTCACAAACATCCTCAAATAGACAAGTTTCAGGAAGGAGCTAAATTCCAAAATGGAGCTTTGACCAAAATACTTAGTGACTGTTGGATGTTTGCTGTAACAATAGGAATTAGGTGGAGGAAGTATTAAGGTCAAGGGTTTTTAAACTGAAACTGAATTATGGTATCCATTCCACTTCCCAGTATTCAGACTTCTAAGCATTTTGTAACATAATGTAATACTCTTACATTTCTTCAATTCTGTTATTATTTTTTTGTTTAAGAGGGTGGGGTGGAATGAAGAGGTATATTGATCAGTTACTGGAAAATGAAACTACTTCTAATGGTCTTTCTCCAGCTCTTTATTTAAACAACAATAACAGTAAACTTTTTATGAGGAGAGTCTCTAATTTTAGCTAACAGAATTATTGACTTTTCAACATTATATTTTTTCTTTTCTCCCCTAAGGCTTTAAGAGACAAAAATACCCACTTTGTAGCCCCATAGCCAGTGTATGGTTAAAATTTATCTGTGACTCTGGGCATCCCAGCAAAAAATTTTAGAACTTCTTATTTTTTGTTTAATTGCAAAGTATTATGATCAAAAAACAAATATTATATGTTTATTAAGCAGGAACTAGGCACTGGGGATATAAAGACAAAACTGCAATCATCCCAGAACTCAAGGAGATTACGCTCAGTAGGAGACAACGTATACATACCCAAACATATACAGAATATATATATATATGTATGTATATAATATATACATATAAGATTAAAACAGGTGATTTGAGGGGATAAGGCATAGATGTTGAGATCAGAATAAGCTTCATGTAGGAAATGAGGCCTAAGTTGTACCTTTAAGGAAGCTAAAGATTCTAAGAAGTCAAGATGAAGAGTGAGAATATTCCAAGAAGAGGGTCAAGTAATGACAGCTTAGAGCTATGGCAAAGGGAGGGCTATGTTTGAGGAGGCTTATGTTCTGGGATAGAAGGGGAGTTCAGCTGGAACATAGGATGTATGAATATACACACATACACACACATATATATATACACACACACTCCTCACCTCAATGTTAAAATTGTACTTGTTATTAAGTAACACATACATGCACATATATACATGTATATACATGTATATATATATACACACATTATCTGTATTAGGGAGTATTATCTCCATCTTACAGATTTTACAAATAGAAGGCAGGTCACTTGCCCAGGATCACACAGCTAGACATTGGAGGTAGGATTTGAACTCTGGTGTTCCTGACTCCAGGTCCTGCACTCCATCTACTGCATTACCCATCAGCCTTCTAACCCATTTCTTCTTGAAATCTTTCCTTGACTCTCCGCATGGAAGTGAATAGTGGGAAATACATTGAGATAGAGAGAGGCCAGCTTAGATATAGCATTAAAAGCCAGGCTGAGAATTTTGGACAATAGAGGGATCCATAACAAATTTTGAGCATGGAGAAAAGACCATAGGTGAAGTGAAGGGTTAGTCATTTCATAAGTCTCTCTCCAAAAACAGGGGCCAAGGACAATAGGATAAAATCAATAAAGGGGAGAGTTTAGAACTATAGAGTGGAATGTAAGTCTCCCTGGAGAAAGGAAAGGGTGCCACTACACAGACATACATCCCATGATGTATATAAAAGGAGGTGAATTCTGGACATATATGAAATATATGGAAAATGATATTTTAGGAAGATTTGTTTGGCAATTACTATGTGGTATGAATTTGAAAAGAGAAAGACTACAAATGAGGAGCATAGTCTGTTGAAATAATCTAGGTTGGGATGATAAGAGCCTTGACTAGGTGTGTATGGGGGGAAATTTAAGCATCTAAAATTTGTACAGCTGCTTTGGGACAACTGAGGTTATCAGATAGACCAGCATGTCTCCCAGTTTTCATCTGGAGTGGCTTTAATCTTTTGAATTCTGAGTGCTCTACAAATGACTTTATTTTAAGTGTGTGCATTTTAATGAGAAAATCAAAAGAGACATCTGCCAAATTCATTTTAATCTTCACAATATGATGCATCCTGTTGAATATGAAGTGGGGCTTTAATGATGGTACTTCTCCTCCCCCAGCCTCCATTTTTCTTTTACAAATCATATCTTATTTTTAACGTATTAACATTCTGGAACTTTCCTTTATAACTTTTAACCTTCTTCCTCCCTTCCTACCCCAGTGTTAAAACTCAGATCCTGTAAGAATCCACTCAATCAAAACCTTGATTACAAGGAGGTGTGACAATAAACAAAATTTACATTTGTGGTTCTATGGAAACTTCAAAGGCAAAATGATTTTATTAGCATGTAGAGGATGTTTTTATTTGACTGGAGAGATTTTAGTAAGTATATTGGCTATTTTTGGGTGGCATTATTTTGTATTATGAGTCATCAGAGGACTTATTCAAATATTCCTTTTTATTAAAAAACCCATTATAGCTGCAAAAAGGGAAAAATCAGCAGTTTCAAATGATAACTTTTACTATTTTTTTCTTAAGTAACTATAATTTCTAGTCTTTTTTTTAATAGCACTGCAATTACTGTCAACAAAAGGGACACATTTGTTTTCTCATAGTTCAGAGGTAGTTATTTTTGGATGACTTTTGGTGAGAAGGCTGTAATAATTTGCCTTTATGTAAAACCTCTTTTTTGGATAACAGTTTTAAACTTTAATTTAAAAAATATAATCTTTGTAGATAAAGAAACCTTTGCTTTTAAGCTGCTCAGTTCAGACAAAAGCACTGTGTGCTTAAGTTCATACTTAATAAAGGTGACTGAAAATGACATATTTTTGTCTCTAGTTGCATCTGAAATTTATGAATTGAATTTAATTCAATTTTATCTCCAATTTCAAGTTCTCTCCCTTTCTTCCTCTCTTCCACACTCATTGAGGATTCAAGAAAAACAAAACACATTACATATGTGTGTAATCGTACAATACAAATTCCCACAGTAGCCATGTCCCTCCAAAAATAAAGAAAAAGCAAGAAAGAAGAAAAAAATGCTTCAGTTTGCTCTCTGAGTCCCTCTGCTCTCTCTCTGTAGGGGGATAGCATGTTTCATCATGAATCCTTTGCAATTGTGATTGGTCATTGTGTTAATCACAGTTACTAGCTCTTTCAGAGTTGATTATCTTCACAATATTGCTAACATTGTATAAATTGTTTGGTTTTGCTCACATTATTTTGTTCATTTAAGTCATCCCAGGTTTTTCTGAAACCCTCCCCTTAATCATTTCTTCAAACCCAATATTATTACATCACATATGTATATCATAACTTGTTCAGTCTTTCCCCGATTGGTGGACATCTCCCCAGTTTTCTATTCTTTGTCAACACAAAAAGAAGTGTTCTAAATATTTTTGTACATGTGGTCCTTTACCTCTTTCCTTGATCTCTTTGGGGTATAGCCCTAGTGGCAGTATTGCTTCTTCAAAGAGCATGTACAGTTTAATAGCTTTTTGAACATAATTCCAAATTGCTTTCCAGATTATTTGGACTAGTTCACAACTCCACCAACAGAACATTCCCATAACCCCACCAGCATCTGTCATTTGCCCTTTTTGTCATCTTAGCCACAATGATGGGTGTGAGGTGTTACTTGAGTTTTTTAATTTCTCGTTTTCTAATTATTAGTGATTTAAACATTTTTGTATAGCTAATGATTCACTTTTATACCATAGTTATTCACTGTATGTGATACTTCTTTGGATAGATAATGCATTTGCTAAAAATAGATGGTCATTGCCTTATTTGTAATTAAAAACCATATGCATATCAGTTATGATAATTACTTATGTTATGAAAAATGTAGATAAGCCATTTTTCAATTTAAAACCATGAATTACCTTTGCTGATAACAGATATTCACTTTAAGAAGCATTCAGCATGCCTTGTATTCACTTATTTGCTTCCTAGTTACACTTTATTTTTATTTACAAACATTTTTTCCATACTTTTTATTCTTTTAACATAATTTTGTGGGGTTCAGTTGAAAGAACGCTAACAGACAAGAATGATTACAAATATGAATTAACTTACTAACAATAAAATGCTCCAAATGTGTTATCTCTTTCCTATTTTCTTTGGGGTCACACTTGAGCTAACAGATTTTGCTGTGTGGAAATCAAAGACTTTCTAAAATCTCAGCAGTGAGGACTTTACATAAAGTCACTTTCAGTCCAGCCCTTCACTTGGTGCATGAACCCCCTTTTACAACATCCTTGACAAGTGGTTTTACAGCCTCTGCTTGAATATTTCCAGTGACTGATAGCTCACTACTTCACAATGAAGTTCATTCCATTATTTGAAAATGAGCTGGATCTGTCTCCCTATAACTTCTATCCACTGAGCTTAATTCTTTTTGGAGCAAGTCAGAATAAATTTATTTTTTGTTCCACATGACCATCCTTCAAATAATTGAAGGCATCACATATACTGTTTTGATCTCTTCTGGCTAACTTCCATACCATCACCCATTTCCATCAAGTTTTCCTTGTGTATCATATACCTAACTCCAGTTGGCCAACTTGCTTGCCTCACTGTGATATTGTCTCTCTTGTCTCTGTTCCTTTTTCATAGGCTGCCCCTTATGTCCGAAATCACAGGTCCACCCAAGTACTATTGCCTTGTGGTTTTTAACTGAGCTCTTCCAGATATTAATAATCCCTCCTATTAAAATTATCTCATAATTACATTGTTTATTTTTTGCATTTGTCTATATATGCACATTTTAAAATAGAATCTGAGCTTACTAAAGACAGGATTGTTTAATATTTGTATTTATATCTATAGTACTTAGCATAGTTCCTAGAACATATTTTTAACAGATGCTTAAAGTGTTTATTAATTATATGCTCCATTATATAGGATACCCTTTTTTGTTAGTACCTCTTTTAACACATGGTTCCTAGAAATTCCCACAGTCCAGAGGTAGTCTGACCAGTAGAGAGTACAAAAAAATTTAATCCCTATGATTATATAGTCTAATATATAGTCTTTCTCTCCATATATGCATAGTCTAAGTATTCATTCTCTTAAAAAATATAATACACCACTATTTACCTTGGGGTCTCCCTAATGGAATTTTAGTTGCTGAAATATCAAAGTAATTCTATTATATCATTGTCTTTCAACATAGATTCCTGGTGTTGTAACCAGTTCATCATACATCATACATTGCTTTGCTTATGTGTCCACTTTTACCCTCTTCTTGATTAACCTGCTTCATTTCTAGAAGCAAATTATATCACTAATGTGGGATGTAGAGGTGTTCAGGGAGGAGTAGTACCTCTGGTATGAGGGCTGCAAAGCACATTTCAGAGGTACTCATCTACCTCTGCTGTCTATCTGATTCACCCAACTCTCACCTGTGACTCCAAGAAGCTACATATATAGCGGCTGCATCCCAGTAAACTACTTTTAATTCAATTTTATTTTCAATTCTGAGTTCTCTCTGATAGCCTAAATCAGTTGAAGGCAATTGAGGTGTCTCTAATCCATTGGGAAAGTAGGGGATTGTTTACCCCAAGCATGTGAAGACATCCCTGGCAAAATGAGCAGATGAGAACAGCTTGTTTCAGTGACCATGAAGGTGGCTAAAGGAGGTGCTGTGGAGTGCCCAGAGCTTTGTCAGACATAAAAGAGACCAAGGTTATCCAATGCATTTTGAACTATAACCAGTCATCTTGACTCTGTCCTGCCACTGGACTTTGATAGCTCTAGAAGAGAGAGTGAGGCTGAAGACTTCATGCAACTCTGCCTCACTTAATTCCAATTTATGCACAAGTAAAAAAATATCTCTCATGCCATATTACCATTTTTGCCTGTCCCTAAGAAGATAGCATTTAACTCCGTGAAAAAGTAAAGTGTAAGTGAAGCTTAGAGAGAGATGCAGCATTCTTGGTTCAGTAAGAGGGCAGATGAAATTCAGTTTTACACTGAGAGTAACAGTCTAAAGCACTTCTATGATGCTATGAGGCTATTTATGGGTGGAAGACATGATGCATCTCAACTACTCAGTGCTGATAGAGCCACATTGATTGGTGATGAGGACAAGATTCTAGAGAGATGAGCTGAACCCTTCCATAGCATTCTCAACAGACTGTCATCAATCATTGCTGAAGCCATTGATCATAATATACCTCCAGTTGAAGTCAATCCCTCACTATCTGAACTTCCAACTGAAGAAAAGATTTTGAATGCCATTAGGCTCCTCTCATGTGGCAAAGCACCTGGTGCTGATTCTCCTCCAGCTGATATTTACAAGACAGGGCTCTACTGTGCCAAGCCTAGAGGCCTGTATTGGGCTACCCGAGTCTTTCTTACCTGTCCCAGGTCTTCGGTTGGCCAAACCGGATAAACGTATGAGAGAAAGGACGTTCCAGAGTCAAACAGGGGTTGAGCTTTATTTCAGGGTCCGGGTTACAAATGCAGGGAAGTCTTCCTTAGGAGGAAGAGGGGGAGATTTCCTAAGGAGGCTAAGCTTAAGGGATTGGAAGTAGAAGTACAAGCGGGGAGAGAGGGGGAGGGGAGAGAGGAAAGAAAAGAAGCGGAGCCCTACTTTTCTCTTTGGCTCCACACGTGCTAAGAGAGCTTTCTGGCTTCCTCAATCCTACTTAATCTTCAGCCACACAGTTTGCATCTCAATACCGTGCTGTTAGGTAACTAGGTGTGCTCCAATCCGGGACGACCTCGAGGGCAGGGAGACTCCACCCATCACGTATCTCCAGGGGAGAGGCGGAAATACCCGAGCTAGCCAAGCTAGCTCAGTCTGACCTTCTCGAACCCCCACTGTTCATGGAGGGCCTCGTAAGACTCTAAGATTTAGAAGTCCCACTTTTACCCGCCCGAGACCGTCCACACGGAATTGAGCTTCCAATCCCAACACTACTGCTCATGTTAAAGCTGACTGAAATTTTCTGGGTTACATGGGAAGAGGAAGGTATCCTCCAGAAATTCAAGGATGCCTCCATTGTCCATCTCTTTGAAGGTAAAGGAAATAGTTTGTCCTGTGACAATCATTGAGGTGGGGTGTTTTTCACTTAGTTATTGCAAGCAAGATTCTTGCCAGAGTCCACTTTAATAGGCTGATCCTTCACTTGGAAGATAGTCATTTGCCTGAGAGCCAGAGTGGCTTCTCAAAGGATGAAGGAACAGTTGATATGGTATTTGCTGCCCAATAACTCCAGTAGAAATGACAGGAGCAGAACAGAAATCTGTGCACAACATTCCTCAATCTGACCAAGGTCTTTGATACTGTCAGTCACTAGGGCTTATGGAAAACTGTGTCAAAATTTGGTTGCCCAGAGAAGTTCATCAGTATCATACATCAATTCCATGACAGCATGCTTGCCTGTTCTGGATAATGGATGATGCTCTTGTGCTTTCCCTGTCACCAAAGGAGTGAAACAAGGCTGTGTGCTTGCTCCCATGTTTTTTGGCATGATGTTTTCAGCTGTCTTGTCAGATGCCTTCAATGAGGATGAACACAGCATCAAGGTCAGCTTCTGCACTGATGGTAAATTACTTAACTTGAAAAGTCTACAAGCCAGGACTAAAGTGGAGGGGGAGTTGGTGCATGAATTTTTTTGTTCACGGATGATTGTGAAGTTAATGTGGGCTCTGGGGCTGAGATGCAACAAAGTATGGATCAATTCTCTGCTACTTGTGCTAATTGTGACTTAACAGTTAACACCAAGAAAACACAGGTTCTCTACCAGGCAGCACCACACCATCCATATATAGAGCCATTGGTTATAGCAAATGAAGAAATGTCGAATGCTGTGGATAAGTTCACTTACCTGGCAGTATACTTTCCAGGGATGTACACATAGATGATGAGGTTGACACACACATTACCAGGGTCAGGTCAGTGTTATGGAGGCTTCAAATGAAAGTGTGAGAAGAGATATTAGGCTGCCTACTAAATTGAAGGTCTACATAGCCACTGTGCTGACTTTATTGTTGTATGCCTGTGAAACCTGGACAGTATACCAGTGCTGTGCCAGGAAACTGAATCACTTCCACCTGGATTGTCTTAGGAAGATTCTGAAGATCACCTGTCAAGATGAGGTACCCAGATATTGAAGTTTTTGTTGAGCTAAACTGCAGCTCCAATGGGCTGTCCACATTGCTCGAATGCTTAAATATATGTTTGCCTAAAAGACTATTTCATGGCGAACCCACACAAGGCAAGTGGCCACATGGAGGTCATAAGAAGAGATATGAGGACATGCTCAAAGTCTTGCTGAAAAGTTTTGGAATCAATTGTGAGACATGGGAGACACTGGCACAGGACTGAATTGCATGACATGCCTGCATCAAAGAAAGTGTCGTTCTCTGAGAGCAAAGCAGAATTGCAGTAGCTCAAGAGAAACATGAAATACAGGAATTTAGAGACATTTCCACTCCAAATGTTCACATGGCATATTTGTGCCTGACCAATAGCAGAGTGTTCCAAGCTCATATTGGCCTGATCAGCCACAGTTGGACGTACTGTAACTTTGTGATATCATTTGGTTCTCTTTGAGAAGGAAGGAAAACTATCCAATATCACTATTGTATGAATACATGAAATCCTCTTAAAATAGTGACTATCAACCCTTGCAGTACTTTGCTATCTTAAGATTTTGAACAGTGAAATGCAGCCTGTTCTAGGTAGACTGGCTTGATTCAGCAATTGTGTAATTTTCTATTAAATCGCCTTTATTTAAACGAGTATATTTCATTTTTTACTACACCAGGAGTTTATTATTCTACACAATACGAGAATAATGACAAGCTAGAAGGGGAAGCTCTTAATGCAAACACATGTTGTTGCCTTTCAGGTTGGATTTGAAAGCTCAACTAGAGTTCTTATTATGAGAACTTCACTATGCTTGGCAAGTTTTCCTAGGAATATGTCATGGCTAAAAATATATGTTGAGCCAAGAACTAATGAGTTATAGCAATTTAATGCTAAGTAGTTCTGTTTTAATTAGACATTTTCTGCTTCCAAATTAAAAGAAAGAGCAATTGGAGGGTAGAGAATCAGTACCTTAACTGTTTTTTTTAAAACCAAAAATGTATCAACCCTGATAACAAATGACCAAAGAGCCATAGCAGCACTGCAACTGCTGTTGACTAAAAACCAGAGACCTCACACAGCTTATCAAAACCACAGTTAACTCTAAAAATAAAATAAAACAAAACAAAATAAAACCAAAGGGCTAACAGCTTTCTTTATTCCATTGGAAGAGAGAAACTAGACACATACGTGCTGGGCACCCCGCAGTGGGAGACCTGTTTTAGTGTGGACAAATCTCAGTACTTAAACTGATGGCTATGCAGTGAGCTGTGGCCCTGACAGTGCAGGGGTAATGGCAAGGACAAGTTTGGTTCACAGCAGGGCTTCGTGATACTACAAGTGCTTGTCCAAGCTCAGGGACCACCTGATGCTGGTGTGAAACAATTCTGGGATTTTGCTGTAACTAAGATCATCCAGAGGGTGAGCACAAAGGATTGTTGTTATGCCAAGCTCAGGGTGCAACTTGCTGACTGGACCTTAGCTCTGGAAAACAAGGTATTTCCTAATAGTAAAAGAGAGGAGTAAAAAGAGAGGGCTGGAATCAGATGGGTGAGTTGCTCTACGTATCAGTGGAGTGAGTATCCAGGCTGATGAGACCCATTGAAGTTTTTATGCAGAATATGTTCCTGGGTGGCCTAAGCACATTTGTCTGGCTCACACTCCCCAACTGACTCTTTCATCTGTGCAGAGAAGGAGCTTGGCCTCTGGCTTAACTGAAGTCCCTTCCTTCCTTTAAAACCCAACACAAGTATTACCTTTTATTTCAATCCAGTGAGCATCTGTTAAGTGACTTCTATGTGTGAGTAAGGCACTGTGTTAGGAACTGGGTATAAAAAGACAAAACAGAGAAAACCCCACAGTACAGTACCCCACCCCTCCCATGGTGTTATTTAGTCATTTCTGTCATGTCCCCATTTGGGGTTTTCTTGACAAAGATACTGGAATGGTTTGCCATTTCCTTCTCTGGCTCATTTTACCAATGAGAAAGTGAGGCAAGCAGGGTTAAGTGACTTGCCCAGGGTCACACTGCTAGCAAGTGCCTAAGGCCAGATTTGAACTCAACAAAAAGAGACTTCCTGATTCCAAGCCCAGTGCTCTATTCAGTGAGCCACTTAGCTGGGTCTCTCCCCAAGGTGCTCTTTTCTGTTGTTCTGTTGGGCAGGATACACAGTTCACTCAGAAAAAAGTAAATACAAGATAAGAGGATGAGCAGAGAATTAACACTAGTGAAGTCAGAAAGAGTTTTCTTAGGAGTCGACTCATGAGCTGATCCCTGAAGGAAGCCAGGAACATTAGAAGTGGAGGTGAGGAGGGAGAGCCTTTGCAGACACTTTTCCATGAAACCTTCCCTAGCATCTTCCTCCAATGGTTAAGTGATCTTCTGTCATTAGGGCTTTATCTAGAACATTTCCTTTGCCCTTATCTGACTTTCTTTTGTATTACACTTGTGTGTATGTGTGTGTGTGTGTGTAAAGTATAGAACATATAATGCACACATATATACACATACATACACATATCTATTATACATGTCTTACTCTAATAAAGCTTTTCCCAGCCACTGGAACCTTTGCTCAAGGTCCTGAAGTCCTGGGAGTCTGATTGGTGAGCCTTCAGCATTTCTAGCCTGACTCAGACCTACCACAGTGCTACTTCTCAGCCATCTTCATGCCATGATGCCCCGCACCCCTTTCACCCTACCCCCAACTCCTTCTCTTGGTCTGGGAACAGTAACCAAATCAATACTGTCATTCTGGGAAAGGATAGGCCAATTAATTGCTTTGTAACTCTACCAACTCTTGAACTTGCTTACTTAAACAGTACTCCCACTCCTCCCTTTTACATGCTTCTTCTTCCGTTAGAAAGTAAGCTCCTTAATGGCAGGTACAGTCTTGTGTTTTACATTTGTATACCCAGCACTTGGCATAATGCCTGGTGCAAAGTAAGTGCTTAATACATTCTGGTCATTTTATTCATTCACTTGTTTATTCCTTCATGAGAATTTGTATCCTTCTTGAAAGCAAGATCTGTGTTGTACTTCCATTGTTTAGCATACTGTTTTGCATAAAGTATGTATTAAAATGAATGTTTGTGAATAAATGAAACCAATAATCGTAAAATGTTCTAGCGAGGCAAGAGATCAAAAGGCTTCTTCTAATCTACTGACTGATTATTTTTTGTTAGGCAGAGAAATTGAACGCAGTGTCAACGTTAGGGAAAAAGTCTTTGAAGGAGAGACATATTAATCTATTTGGCTTTTTGATTTGTATAGAGGTGGTTGAGTTACTACTTTTTGAAAGACGCCATACTCTTTCCCCCCAGAATACTTATTTTAAAACATTTTAAACCAAATCATAACGCTTAGACATAGCTATAAGATTATTTCCTTACATATGCTCATCCATGGATGGGATGAGCAGGGTCATATACAGACAATGGAATGGACAACGTTGAATGACAGTTATCAACAGTAGGAAGTGAATGAGGTGTGGATCCCCAGTCATTGCTTTTTAAGTGGAGCTTGCAGCAAAAACAATAAATGTTCAATACCTACCACTGGAGATTCTTGCATATTGACCTTATGTATTTATCTGTTCCAGGCTAAAATGAGGGCTACTTGATTAAAAAAAAAAAAAACCACGACAAAATAGACATCTCTTTTGACTCAATTTGGACAACCACCTGAGAGAATAGATCATAGATTTAGACCTGGAAGGACCTATGATGTCGTCTCATTTTACAGAGACCCAGTAAGCTGAAGTGCAATACCTGAAGTCACATGGGTAGGGCAGACAGTAAGTAGCAGAGTTTGAATTTGAACCCATGTCCTCTGCCCCCAAATCTAGAGCACTTTCTATTGCATTATGTCAATTACTTCATAATTAACTGAACAAGGCTGTTAAATGGGGGCTATGTTTAACAATCTTATTTTCTGCTTACCTCAGA
The DNA here is from genome assembly GCF_028372415.1 of Notamacropus eugenii. NCBI lineage: Eukaryota > Metazoa > Chordata > Mammalia > Diprotodontia > Macropodidae > Notamacropus > Notamacropus eugenii. The sequence continues at coordinate 474,466,805 of NC_092873.1, read as the reverse complement.
GATGTGTTTCATTTCATTAAAAGAAGAAAACGGATCTGACTGGAGCATATAGATCCAATCCACCAAGACAAAAACTCATAAAAACCAGACAAAGAATCAAAACATTTAGAGTATGTAAAATGAGATGAATTTTGTAAACATCCTATGATTTCATTTATGCTTAGACATATAATAGTTTTCATTATTACCTTAAAATATTTATCACTTAGATTCAACTTAAATACAGTAAAACCTTTATTTATCTGGTGTCATTGGAAAATGAACTATTTCATAAGAGTAATCTTTCCAGACAGTTGATTTTTGCCCTTTAAAGGATAAAAATTCTTCTATTTTTATATAGAAAATTTTCAGAAATGTATTACTCATCCCTCTGCTTTCTTTATGGTATGTTAATTACAACTTAAATTTTTTTTCAATTAGAAGATCCCTTTCATTGTAATCACTTATTGTATAGTAATAAAGTGATGTCTGAAGGGATTCTTAAGGAAAGGATAATTTATTTCTTCATTACATGGCCACACATCACTGTACTTCTTGTGTTTGTGAATCATCTTTTATAATATTTTGGCATCACGCCTTACTGTCAGTTGTCATTTCTTACTGCTGAAAATAAGCTTGCTTCTAGCAGTCTCTTTGTTTCTGTTCAACTATTTGATTGGGAAGTCGGATAAGCAAATTTTTAGAATTATGTCTAAAAAGAGGATAAATAGGCTTGGAGGAACTCTGGTATGTTTAAAATGAATCAGCTGTAGTGAACAGATTTTTGAAATTCTGTTTTAATTTCTCAAAAGACCTTTACTTTCTGATTTTCAAGCTGTTTTTTGGATAAATGATCAAAATGTTGCATCCTGTTGATGCATGTTTACTACCTACGTCTACATTTTGGCTAAGGAATTATGTATATCATTGAATATTTTCAGAACTGCTGAATTGTAGAATTAGAATAGATCTCATTAGTCTGGCTTAACCACTACACTTGAGAGAATTTCCTTTACAATGTACCCAACAAGTAGCCCTGCAGCCTTTGATTAAAGACCTTCAGTGAGGGGGAATCTATTTAGTCAAGCAGCCCTTTCCACCTCTAGATAGATAATTATTTGAAGCTTTTTCTGTATAGTATGAATTTGGCTCTTTGCAACTCTGCCTGTACTTTTGCACTCTGGGGCCAAACAGAATGAATCTCTTTCCTCTTACGATGATGTAGCTCTACAAATACTTAAATTCGGTTGCAGTGGGAACTTCACCAGCCTATCATTGGTGTCATATCCACTTAGACATTTTGATAATAGTAGGAGTTCATGTCAAGTAAGGATAACATTCTTTAAGGAATATTGTTATAACAATTAAAAATAGGATTCCTCAGCCACATACTTTTGTAAAGCAACTTGGGAGAAAATTAAATGAATCCCCAATTTTCCCCATCTTTTCTTTTAAGGAAAAATATATTAAGGAGAAAAAGTAATTATATTAGCAGTTATGATTAAGCAAAATCCAACAAGTACCTGCTTATAACCAAGGCACTATTCTACTTACTGGGAATAGAAAATCAAAATAAAAATTCCTGTCCTCAAGAAACTTATAGTGTAATATATGTGCAGAGATAAATACGCTATAGGTAGGCAATAACAGGCAGTGATAAAAAAACAAAACAGAGAGCCAAGAGAGAGGCGGCATTTTAAACTGGAACTGAGGCTGGGGGAATCAGGGAAGGCTTCCTAGACGAAGGTGAGAGCTGGGTTGTGCCATGAAGGATTTTGAGAGATTAATGTGAAGATAGAATGTATTTCAGGGATAGAACTGGAGTTAAACTATGGAGGGCTCTAAATGCCAGGCTAAGGGGGTTGTATTTTATCACAGAGGCAGTAAGAAGCCCTAAAGGTTCTTAAGCAGGGTAAGTGACCTGGTCATACCTACACAGGCTGTTGTGCAAAGGATGGATGGGATAGGAGAGAAACTGGGGAGGCAGCTTGATCAATTAGGAGGCTCCTTCAGGGCTTTCTCTTTTCATACCTGGAGATTCCTAAAGCTTCAGAAGAGGAAATAGAGAAATCAGATGGTGGGGATTTGTTTAAAATAACTACGAATAGAGGCAGGAACTTGGTGGAACTGATGCCACCTAGAGAAACTGAGGTAGCGTAGGAGAGGGTTTGCCCCCTGAGACGTCAAGGGGGAAGAGTTTTATGTTTATTTTTGCTGTACCTTTATCCAATTTTGCTATTACCTTTGTCATAAATTTGTTGTTCAGTTGTTTTTGGATCTTGGTGAACCCATTTGGGGTTTTCTTGAGAAACTGGAGTGGTTTGTCATTTCCTTCTCCAGTTCATTTTGCAAATGAGGAAACTGAGGCAAACAGGGTGAAGTGATTTGCCCACGGTAACACAGCAAGTTTAATGTCTGAGACTGGATTTTGAACTCAGGACGATGAGTCTTCTAGCTTCCAGGCCTGACTCTATCCACTGAGCCAGTCAGCTGCCCTTGGAATAAATAGGCAGGGATAAAACTGTTTAGATCAGTGCTCTGCTAGTGTCCGGGGCTGGATTTGCACTCAAGTCTTCCTGACTCCAGGCCCAGAGCTCTATCCTTGTTGCCACCTAGATCTCTCTTGTCATAAATATCTCTTTGTAAAAGTGAATTGAGGCTAAATGGTTAACGGAAATTGGGTCATTAGCAATTGCTGCCTAACAATGGGAGGAACACAGCTGGTGGGAACTTGAGCCAAGTGCAGTAGAAAAGAGGTGACAGGCGTGGTTCTGGGATAGAGCACCACAGCAGGTTCACTATGACAATAGCAGATTGTACTTGATGTATGTTACCTTTTCTGCACCCTGCAATGACTCTGTGAGGAAGGTGTCACAGGTACTATCTCCATTTTAGTGCTGAGGAAACGAAGACTCAGAAAGGTTAAGCGATTCCCCACATTAGCACCGATGTTCCTGATGTTGAGTCTAGACTGTATCCGCAGTGCCATGTTGTCTTAACATGGCTAGGAATGAGATTTTAATTCAGTTTTTGGCATGAAAAAATATGTGAAAACCAACTTTTCAAAAACTGTTTTATTTATTTTTATTGTTGCTGTTGAAATCCAAAGCATTTCCTTCCTCCTTTGTGACCTTTCTGTTCCCTCATTGCCCTCCCCTTTCTATCCCTTCATTTACCTTCCTTCCTTTCAATTCCCTGTTGTGGGATTTGGATGTCTTTGGGACATCTTGAACTGTATATTCTATGAATATCTTCAATTCAACCTATCCAAACCTGAATTCATTGGATTTCTTCCCAGTTTCTCCCTTCTTCCTAACTTCCTTATTACTGTCAAAGTGGTCACCATCCTTCCAGTCAGTCACCTAGATGCTGAAAATTATCTAATTTCTTACCAAGTACTGTCAATTTTATCTTCCTAACAGTTCTCATATCTACTCTTTTCTCTCCTCTCATCCCACCATTACTCTCATCACTATAGGCCCCTCATTTCATTCCTACACTATTGGAATAACTTGCTGGTTTTTCTCTCTGTCTCAGGTCTCTTCCCCACTCGAGTCCATCCATCATTCAGTTATCAATATGCGCTTTCCAAAGCACAGGTCTGACCATGTCACTCTCAATCAACTCCAGTGGTTCCCTATTACCTCCAGCATCAAATATAAAATACTTTGTTTTGCTTTTAAAACCCTTCATAACTCCTCTTACCTTTCCAGTCTTCTAACACGTTACTCATTTCCATATACTCAATTCAGTGACACTAGCCTACATTTTGTTTCTTGCACAATACATTGTATTGACCAATTCCATGAATTTCCACTAGCTATTCCCTGTGCCTTGAATTAAGGTCTCTTTTCATCCCTGTCTTGGTTTCAGCTAAAATTCCATCTTCTGCAAGGGGCTTTTCCTCTTCCAGGTTAATGCCACTGTCTTCTCTCTGAGCTTATCTGTAATTTAGTATAAGTACATTGTTTGCACATAATTGTTTCCATGTTGTCTTGCTTATTGGCTCTTACAATCCAATAGGCAGTGAATTAATAATACTTTGCATCCTCAGTGCTTAGCACAGTGCCTGACACCAGGTAGATACTTAATAAATGTTTGTTGACTTGACCAGCAACAGGAAAAAGACCTGGCTAGAAAAATAAGGAAAAGCACCAGTATGGAAGCCTCTCTCAGAGACACATGAAGGATGCCTAAAATCTTCAGTGTACTTTGTATCCAGGGCAGGAAAACTACAGGTTTCAGAGGGAAAAACTTCTAGTGATTGGAATTCCACAATTCTGGAAACCATGAATGAATTCGTATCTTCCTGTTTCATGTATAATTCTTGTAAACAGCATATTGTTGGATTCTAGTATCTAATCCATCCTACTCTCCTCTTCTGTTTTTTGGGTGAGTTTATCTCATTCATATTCATAGTTATGATTGTAAAGCATGCATTTCCCTCCCTCCTCTTCTTTCATGCCTTTTCTTCTCGTTCTTGTTCCTTCTTTAGGAGCTTGTTTTGTTTTTGACTAGTCTCTTCATTTACCCCTTCCCTTACTGTTTCCCTTTTGGGTGAAATATATTGCTGTACCCAACTCTTTGTGTGTATAAATGAATCCTACCCTTCTTTGACCAGTTCAGAAAGGATTGAAGTTCAATGTCATCCATTCCCCCTAACTTCCTGTGCCTTGTATATATTTTAATTGTGTACCCCATTTATGTGGGTACAAGATAATTTTTCCTATTCTTCTTCTTCTCCTCCTCCTCTCCAATGTATTCTTCTTTGCTTCTTTCAAGATCATCAAAACATAACAGAATTGCTTCTAGGTCCCTTAATCAGACTCCCTCCATGATCTGCGATAATGGTAGACTTCTAAGGAGATACATGTAAATAGCCCCTTATAACTGCTTGTTTATGTTTACCTTTTTTTGATTTTCTTGACTCCTATGTTTGTTTGCCAAATTTCCTAGCTGTACTCTTTTCATCAGGAATACTTGGAGGTCCTTTGTTTCATTAAAAATCCATTCCTCCTCTACCTCTCTGGGATTATATTCAGTTTTGCTGGTATTTTTCTTCATGGTAACCCTAGATCTTTTGCCTTTGGGAATAACACATTCTAGATTCTCCATTGTTTTTTTTAAAATAATACTGATGGGTGCAGTTTCTTATGTGATTTGGCTGTGGCTCCTTATTACTCAAATTCTTTCTGTCTTTTTGGAATATATTTTCTTTACCTGCAGGCTCTGGATTTCAGCTAGAATATCCCTGAGAGTTTTCATTTTGGAGTTGCTTTCAGGAGGTGACCAGTGAGTTCATTAGTTTTCTATTTTGCCTTCAGATTCTAAGACATCTAGGTAGTTTTGTTTATGATTTCTTGATATCTAAACCTCTTTTTTAAAAATTTTTATCAGGGCTTTCCATCTCTTCTCTATCTGTTTTCTAGATCAGCGATTTTTTCTGAGATAATTCTCATTTTCTTTTTTTTAAATTTTTTACTTTAATATTTATCTCAAGGAATTATCAGCTTCTATTTGACCATTTCTAATTTCTAGGGAGTTTTTTTTTTAGTTAAGATTTTATGTCTCTTGTTCCATGTTGATAATTCTCTTTTCATGTCTTTCTTCTGCAGCTTTCATTTCTTTTCCCAGTTTTTCCCTTACTGCTCTTATTTGGTCTTTGAAATATATTTTATCTCTTTTTCAAAATTCTCTAAACTGTAACTTTAAACTCAACTTCTAACCTTTTTATCTCCTCTAAGAATTCTGGTTGGACTTCTTTCTAAGTTGTGTTTTTTCTTTGAGAGTTGGTAGATATTGTAGAGTTATTCTCTACTTCTGAGTTTGTGTGTTGGGCTTTCCTGTTGTCACAATAGCTCTTTAAGATGAGAATCTTTTTTTTTGTTAGCTCATTTTTTTCTTGTCTACTTCCTGACTTTGGACTTTATATTAGTGCCGGGCTCTACCCAGTTCTGGGGAGATGCCTTACTCAGCTTCTGTTCTCTTGTGTTCTGTTACTTTCACAGCCAAGACTTGGATGACCTGCAAGCTTTTGGGGCTTCCAAAGTGATGTGATCCAGGGTAAAGTCTGATCACTGCTATTAGCTTGGCCCTTGTTGGAAGTTTCAGTAGACTGACACTGGACTTGTCCAGCAGGAGACTCTGAGGGTTGAGTGACTCAATTGCAGGCATCCTTTGGTCTGGGGTTCCTGTCCTGGTTATTCTTTTTCAGGCTTCAGTCTGGGCAGCATGTGAGAACTGAATCCCTGCTCTGCTCTTGGGATCAGAGCCACGTCGCTCTTCTTTTTCCCTGAACATCTTTGCTCAGTGGACATCTAGGGCTCATGCTTCTCTCCATTGTCTCTGCCTGCAGGTGCCACCCCTAGGCACTATAAGGCTCTGTGCATGGCTCCTGGTCAGACCCAGTTCCCAGTGTCTGAAGCCTTCTTGGTCTGTCTCTCTAAACTACCTTTACCTGACGATTACTCACTGATTTTCTTGGATTTCTCAATCAGAATTCCATCAGGTATTTTTTCTAGATCTTTGTGGAAGAAGTGTAGTGGGGGAGCTGGGCCAGGGCTGGGGGTGGGGGTGGGAGAACCTGCAGCTTTGGGGCTGCTTGTGGCCCGCTAGGTCCTCAGGTGCGGCCCTTTGACTGAATCCAAACTTCACAGAGCAAATCCCCTTAATAAAAGGATTTGTTCTGTAAAACTTGGACTCAATCAGAAGGACCTAGAGGGCCATATATGGCCTTGAGGCTGCAGGTTCCTCACCCCTGAGCTAGGCTGTACTTCTTCCTTGGAATCAGCTATCCTTACTCCTAGAATAGTTTATTAACAGAAATAGGGGGAGGAACATTTTGGAGATCTTTTCAGTTTTTGACATACTGAGTTTAAGGTGAAAAAGAACATTCAGAAGAAGCTGAGCAGCTGGAATTGTGAATATGTTGAGAATATGTTGAGTTCAATTTCTTCATCAAGCAGGATAATTTTTCTCTGATAGATAATATAAGTTATTCTTTGGCCAATTTACAAAGCAAACACTTGTGCTGTTTCATAAGAATTACTATTTTTTCCCAGAATGAGTTCTGTCAAGATTTTTTCCTATTTGTTCAGTTTTCATTGAGAAAATTGCTTGCATGTGTGGTTGAATAGTCAATTTAACATGCAAAAAACTACAGGGCTTGAGTTTCAGATGAAAAATATGTTTTGTTATCAGACCAATATATTTTTGGAGCATCATTTGAATTGTTCATATCATGGGTTAGATTTAGGTAAACGTCAGTTATGGAAATTTTAAAATAAAATATTTATTCAAAAATAAAGTCAGTGAACCACTTAAGGGAGGCTATGGTAAATATGCTATACTCATTTATCTCCATGTAATTAAATCTTCTAATACTTGACCAGCTTCACTAAAACAATCCACTAGAAAACTTTCATCATAGTTAAGTAAAAGTCCTCTTTTTAAAAACCTTGTAATAACCATAGTGCTTATTTGACTATTTTTGCATCATTTTCAGTGACTTTTTAATTCACAACCTAAGTCTGTTTTAAGAGGTACATACTTTTATTGTTGCTTTTTTAAAGAAGAAATGATGCATTCTCAATCCAAAAGAATTTCTGATTTAAAGTACCTAAGAATTTTCAAGTATTTAAGAAACAGAATCATACAATATTAGGGATCAATCAATAAACATTTATTAAATGACTGCTTTGTACCGAGCACTGTGCTAAGTACTGGAGATATCTAGTTTAACTCACTTTTAAACAGATGAAAAAACTTGGAGAAGTGAAAGGCTACACATCAATGAAGTGAATATGTGAGACTTAATTCCAGGATTTCTGACTTCTGACTATGTTCTTTTTGTTACACCTCACTTTGTTCTTATCTCTCAAAACATTTGGCTATAGATACCTAATCTTTCATTGGCAATATTGCATGTCAAGGTCCGTCACGTGATTGACAAGCCAGAGAGTTAACATGTAAAGAAAAACGGATGTGTTTTGTATATCTAAATTAGTAGGAATGTTGGTGCCAGAGAGAGACCACTATCCCTGAGCAGCACTGTGAAGGACAGTGAGAGCACCGAGCTTTAGCTGCTACTTTAAATTCAACTGGCCCTCTTCCCAGCAGGAAATAACCTCTCTTATCTCTTGTGGGGGACATTTGGGAATCTAAATGAAATAGCAGGATGGCTTGAAGAAATTACCACATGGCATGGAGTTTCTAGTTGCTAATACTGTTTCCTGTGTCTGGAATGTTCTCTTCAATTCTGGCTGATGAAAATTTACCTGTCCTTTAGGATCCATCAATTTTGTACTTCTTCATCCACAATGCCTTCACTAAGCTCTACCACTACCTTCTAGTGCTCACTCCAGAAATGATATCCTCTTTAGAATTCTTATTTATATCTCTCTTAAGCACTTTTGTGGCCCATTTCCCATTTTATATATTTGCATCTTCATATCTCTACTAGACTAACTGTGAGCTCTTCGAGAGAAGGCACTTTCTTTATCGTTAGACCTAGCACCATGCACGTAATAAAAGTTTATTGAATGAATAAATACATAAAACACATGGAAGTAGAAAAGGAAATATTTTTGAATCAGAAGGGCAAACACTTGGACATTAAATTTATGCACTTATATAAATTTTAATATTGATATTGATTGATAAGATCTCTCTCTTCCTCACTACTGCCTATCCTTCTCTTTAATTCCCTCAATAATGCAAATTGAAACTCTTCCTTTTTTGTATGAATTTTTATTAATTAATTAATTTTTAGTTTTCAACATTCATTTCCACAAGATTTTGAGTTGTAAATTTTCTCCTGATCTCTCGCCTCCCCCACACATCAAGATGGGATGCATTCTGATTACCCCTTCCCCCAGTCTGTCCTCTCTTTTATTATTCCCTCTCTTATCCTCTTTCGTTTTACTTTCTTGATGGGCAAGATAGATTTCTACACCCCATTTCCTGTATATCTTATTTCTCAGTTGCATGTAAAAACAATTTTTCAGCATTTGTTATTTAAAACTTTGAGTTCCAAATTCTTCCTCCCTCCCCCACCTACCCTCATTGAGAAGGTAAGCAAGTCAATGTAGGTTATACATGTGTAGTTATGTAAAATACTTCCATAATAGTCATGTTTGAAAGACTAACTATATTTTCCTCCATCCTATCCTGCCCTCCAATTATTCCATTTTCTCCTTTGACCCTGTCCCTTTTCAAAAGTGTTTTTTCTGACTATCCTCTCCCTCAATCTGCCCTCCCTTCTATCTTCTCTCCCTTAAGGAGGGAATAACATACATACTCATTTGGGCATCTTACCCTGTTCTTAAGCCAGATCTGATGAAAGTAAGGTTCACTCATTTCATCTCACCTCCCCCTCCTCTTACCCTCCATTGTGAAACATTTTTCTTGCCTCTTTTATGTGAGATATTTTACCCCATTTTATCTCTCCCTTTCTCCTTCTCTCATTATATTCCTCTCATATCCCTTAAATTTTATTTCTTAGATATCATGTCTTCATATTCAACTCACCTTTTGCCATCTATCTATCTATCTATCTATCTATCTATCTATCTATTTATCTATCATCTATCTATCTATCATCTATCTATCTATCTATCTATCTATCTATCTATCTATCTATCTATCTATCTATCTATGTACCTATCTCCTCCAACTACGCTAACACTGAGAAAGGTCTCATGAGTTACAAATATCATCTTTCCATGTAGGAATGTAAACAGTTCAACTTTACTAAGTCCCTTATGATTTTTCTTTCCTTTTTACCTTTTCATACTTCTCTTGATTCTGTGTTTGAAAGTCAAATTTTCTTTTCAGCTCTGGTCTTTTCATCAAGAATTCTTGAAAGTCCTTTATTTCATTAAGAGATCATTTTTTCCCCTGAAGTATTATACTCAGTTTTGCTGGGTAGGTGATTCTTGGTTTTAGTCTTAGTTCGTTTGACTTCTGGAATATCATATTCCATGCCCTTCGATCCCTTAATGTAGGAGTTGCTAGATCTTGTGTTATCCTGATTGTATTTCCACAATACTCAAATTGTTTCTTTCTAGCTGCTTGCAATATTTTCTCCTTGACCTGGCAACTCTGAAATTTGGCTACAATGTTCCTAGCAGTTTCTCTTTTTGGATCTCTTTCAGGAGGTGATGGGTGGATTTTTTCAATATTTATTTTGTCCTCTGGTTCTAGAATATGAGAGCAGTTTTCCTTGATAATTTCATGAAAGATGACATCTAGGCTCTTTTTTTGGTCATGGCTTTCAGGTAGTTCCATAATTTTTAAATTGTCTCTCCTGGATCTATTTTCCTGGTCAGTTGTTTTTCCAGTGAGATATTTCACATTATCTTCCATTTTTTCATTCTTTTGGTTTTGTTTTGTGATTTCTTGGTTTCTCATAAAGTCATTAGCCTCCATCTGTTCCATCCTAATTTTTAAAGAACTATTTTCTTCATTAAGCTTTTGAACCTCCTTTTCCATTTGGCTAATTCTGCTTTTTAAAGCACTCTTCTCCTCATTGGCTTTTTGAACCTCTTTTGCCAATTGAGTTAGCCTATTTTTAAAGTGTTATTTTCCTCAGCATTTTTTTGGGTTTCCTTTAGCAAGTTGTTGACTCCTTTTTCATGATTTTCTTGCATCTCTCTCATTTCTCTTCCCAATTTATTCTCCACCTTTCTTACTTGATTTTCAAAATCCTTTTTGAGCTCTTCCATGGCCTGAGACCATTGAATATTTATTTTGGATGTTTGGGATACAGAAGTTTTGACTTTTATGTCTTTCCCTGATGGCAAGCATTGTTCTTTCTCATCTGAAAGGATGGTAGACGATATCTGTTCACCAAGAAAGTAACTTTCTATAGTCTTTTTTTCCCCCTTTTTTGGTCATTTTCCCAACCAGTTACTTTACTTTTGGGTCCTTTGCCAAGAGTAGGGTATACTCTGGGGATCTGTAAGATCTCAGTTCCTCCAAGGTGGCACAATCAAGCATATACACTAGTCTGGGAGTAACAAGAAACTTTTGTGCCCAGAATCTTGGAGGCATTTGATGTAGGAGATTTGACTCTGCCGTTCTCCTCTGGTTGTGTGCCCTGTTCTTCCTTGTCACCAAAGTAAAATTTTATAATCTCAGTTCTTTTACTATGTTTACTCATCTTCCCAGCCAAACACTTGATTTTCTAACTCTTTGTCAATGTAGGACTCTGCTTCCAGTGGAGTTGGGGGTGGGTGTGGGTGTACTGTCCCAGCCTTCAGGCATTTTGTATCAGCTGCTTGATCCCCCACCATCTGTGGGCCCAGAGCTCTGCAAGCAGCCTCTGCTGCTGCTGTTGCTGCTGCTGCAGCCACCACCATCCCCATTGCCCTGCGGCTGGGGCCAACCCTGGCCAGACATTATGCTCCTCTTTCACCCAGGTCCCACAGAGTTTTCCCACTGACCTTTTTGGCATTTGTGGGTTGAAAAGCTTGGAAACTGACACAGCTGCCAATGATTTAGTTCCATGAGGCCAACTCCAGCAGGTTTGTGCAGGTGTAGCTGTAGGCCTGCATTCTGCTCCCTTCCCAGTGCAATAGACCCTTCTTGTTGACTTTTCAGGTTGTCATGGGCTGGGGATTTGTTTCACTTCACCATTTTGTGGGTTCTGTAGCTCTAGAATTTGTTTAGAGTCACTTTTTACAGGTATTTGGAGGGCTTTGGGGGAGAGCTCAGGGAAATCTCTGCTTTTACTCCACCATCTTGGCTTGACCCCCAGTTCAAAACTCTTGTGCAGAGAAGTGACATGATCATGTTTTTACTTAGGAAGATATTTTTTTCCATGCATAGAGAATTGGATTGAAGAGAAAACCAATTTTTGGAGAACCAATTTAGGAGGTCAGTGAAATACACCAAGCAAAAAGTGTTGAAGGTCTGAACTAAGATGGTAGCCATGTGATTAGAGAAAATGGAATAGATACTAGATATGTTGTGGAGGTAGAACTTAAGACTTATCTGTCAACTGCTTGAATGGGTAAAGGAGAGGAAAGGGCATAGTCAAATGTCTAAATGTCCAATAGGAAATTAATGATGCATGACTAGATCTCAGGAGAGAGACTGACTAGAAATAGAGATCTCATAATCTGAGGTTACAAAACTGAGTTACTTGAAGGATAGTGGGAACTGTCTGAAACAGGTAAGCTTGAAGAAGGGGAGAATATACGAGGGAAGGAAAATGAGTGTCATTTTGGAACTGTTCAGTTTGAATTGTTTATAAGGCATCCAGATGGAAGTCAATAAATCATTCAATCAATCAATCAATTGGTTAATAAGCATTTATGAAGCTTCTCATATAGAGCTGATCTGTGCTAGGAGCTAGGGATACAAAGAAAAAAATGAGTCTGCCTTCAAGCAGCTTACCATTTAGGAAGTGGAGACAGTCTGTGTATTTATATACCTGATACTGGAGGACTACACTGGTGGTTCTAAGAGGGGTCAAGAAGAACTTCATATAGAAGATGACACTTGAAATGAACCTCAGAGAAAACTATTGATTTTAGAGGAGGAAGAAGTAGTGCATTCCTGGCATGGGGGCTTGCTAGTGGAAAGGCATTGAGTTGGGAAATGGGTGACTCTGCTTGAGTATTAGCAGCAAACAGGGCAATTTTTCTGTGTATAGTGTGTTGTATCAGTAAGCACCCCAACATACACAGAAGGGACGGCTATCACAGGTTCTTAGATCTGCATTCAAAAAAGGAAAACAACTTTCAAGTGTTAACAATCACTTGAATCAAGTACACGTATCATTCCTTTAAACAAGCATATATATCATTCACCTAATTCAAGGGAGTCAGCACCCTGAATTTCAAAGAAAATACAGAAATCAAAAGATCAGCAGACATGGCTTCCTCTGTCTGAATTCAACAGACAATTGGACCTCAACTATCTGGCTGTAGTTACCAGACAGGAAAGGATGACATCTGGGTTCTCAAAGCCTGGGACTTCTTAGCAGTTTCCCAAAATCCTCATCTTGCCCTCAAACTTTCATGCAAAAACTAAGTCCCAAAGTAAAACCTCAACTCAGAGTATTTATACCTTTTTTAGAGCCAGAGGGCATCACAACCCTAGAGAACCAGTGCCTCATTAACAAAAGGCTTGGTCCTTTCCACAAATCTTCTGTAATCAAACTCCCCTTAATGGGCGGGCCCATTAATGGGCGGGCAAGATTTTTAATCATATTGAAATAATTAACAATACAAGTACATATACTGTTTCTAGTTAAATAAACTCTTACTTTTGTACTTTACTCTTTGTAAAGACTCTTGATTGATAAAGGCAAGATTCAGTCAGAGGCACTTGATTATAATAAAACAAAAACAGAGAAAGATCCTATTTTGATTGCCACCACATATATGCAAAGGAAAATAAAGTGTAATAAATTTGGAAAGGTAGGATGGAGCATTTGTGAAGGGCTTTATATTTTCAATGCAGGAGTCTGTATTTGCTGTTCTAAGTAATAGTCAGTGGAGTTTAGTGAGTAGGAGAATGATACTGTCAAAACTGTACTTCAGAAATCACTTTGGTTGTTTATAAGAGATGGATTGAATTGGGGAGACAGTTGAGTCAGGAAGACCAATTAGTATTTAACACTGTTAACCACCCCTATCCTGCATATTCTTTCCTCTCTCATACTTATGACACTGCTTTCTTGATTTTTCTTCTATATCTCTGAATCTCCCTTCTTAATCTTCTTTGTAATATCATAGTCCATATCGATATTCTGCTCCCCTTACTATGAATGTCCTGGGCCATCTTCTCTCTATGCTTTTTCTTGGTGACTTCATCAGCTCCCATGGTTTAATTATCATCTCTATGGTTATTATTATCAGTTCTTTATATATATCTATATCTATATATCTAGTCTTAGTCTCTTCTGAGATCTAGTCATGCATCATCAATTGCCCTTTGGATTGAAGTCAGGAAGATGAGAATTCAAATCCTGCCTCAGGGATTTACTAGCTGTGTGACCCTGGATAAGTCATCTGATCTCTTTCCACCTCAGTTTCCTCATCTTTAAAATAATAGCATCTGCCTCTATGGTTGTTATGAGGATCAAATGGAGACAACATGTAAAGCATTCTGTAAATCTTTCCAGTGCTATATAAATGTAAGCTGTTATCATCCTCATTGTTCTGCTGGTTCATTATTTTCTGTCTATTTTGATTCTCTCTAGTGTAAATATCAGAACCATAGTTGTATCACCAAAGTAATTTAGTAGAATTTTTTCTTTTGATATTTTCACAGTTTTATAATATTGGCATTAATTGTTCTTTGAATATTTTATAAAACTCATGTGTAGGTCCATCTGGTCCTGAGTTTTGTTCTTTGGTAGTTTATTTATGTCTTATTCAGTTTCTATTTTTGAGAGGAGGTTGTTTGCGCATTCCATTTCTTGTTTTGGTAATCTGAGTATTTAATTTTCTTTGTAAATATTAATCCATTTAATTTAATTGTTTTCTTTTTGTTGGCATATAGTTTGGCAAAATAGTTTCAATTATTATTTTGTGTTCATTCTTCAGTTGTAAATTTCTGTTCTCCCATTTGATAATGGCAATTTGATTTTCCTCTTTTTTATCTTATAAATACTTATCATGTAAGGGGGGGAATTGATTGAGTCAATCAAATGAATCACTCCATTGTGCTTAAGGTAGGTATCAAAGTGCTATGTCCTGATATCTTAAGCACAAAATAAGTCCTTTGTTGAAATAATCAATTATTATCTTTATTTAGAGTAAGTGCAGAACAAGATCAATCTAGATTTCTTTGAAATCCACTATATACTGGATAAAGTGGAAAGACATTTCATGTGAAGCCTTGGCCTTGGTATCCTTTTTACTCTACTCTGTGTTGATTGGAGTGGAGGATCTCATGATTTTAGAGAAGTAAAAGTAATGACATGCATGGGTGAGGGCCCAGTTGAGGTTACATAAAGTTCCGGATTTACTTTGGATTTGGATTTTTCAAGTGTCTTAGTCCTAGCAACATTCTCAGGAGAGCAGACTCCCTTTAATATTTACATCAAGAGCTGAGGACAGACTAGATAGAATGAGAAAAGGAAAGGTCAGAGTCAAGGCTCTACAAGTGCAGTAGAAAATCTGTACCAAATCTAAAGCAAAAACAAAAACATCTTGAAGACTCCAGTAAAAGGAATTCTAGAAGTTGTTAGTTATCCCTTTATCACGAAATATACTCTCTAAACCTGATGGGGTTAAGCCCACTTTCCCCTAAACTCTTTAAGGAGCATAGTACCTGGCATTAGCAGGCACTTAATACATGTTTATCAATAGACTGACTGGTGGGAGAGGGTTATGGACTTTTTTTTGTACCAAATATTTTACTTAGTAAAATAACCTTTTCTAAAAACTAATTAAATTTGACTGACTAATTGATCTAAACTGATAGTCAATGAAGTGAAGCCCAGCAGTTAGGACTTGTGAAAAATCGTACTCAGACCCTTCGGGATATCTCTGGGACCCTGAAGGACAGTGAAGCCGCGCCCGTGGATCTGATCTATCAACGCCTGTTTTGGCTAGGATAGCTGTCCCAGAGTCTGTGTTTGCTGGAGCAGTGAAGATGAGGGGTACGGACCGACTCTAAGATTTCATTGATGCAGAGAGCCCCCAGCGAGAGGCTTTCCGTAGCAGTGTACGTTCTCTGCAACGTAATCTTTAGGAAGTTTCCTAGAGTAGCAATGAGATGTTAGGTGACTTTCCTAGGGTCATCTGGTCAATTTGTATTAGAGATAGGAACTGAAATCAGGCTTTCTTTGCCTTGAAGACCAGCCTGTATTCATTATTCCAAATGCCTTTCATGCCAGGTAAGTACCATGTAATTTAAGATACGTGTGGAAAAATTCGGAGAGTAGCACAAAAAACTGGGATAATTCAGAATGACTTCTTATAGGACATGGCCCTGGAAATGACCTGTGAAGAGAACTAGGGTTTTTATAGGGAAAAGTGAAGAAGTATGGGGATAACTTGTAAAAAATTTGCTTGGGGATGGATGTAGTTTCCTGTCTGAGGAATAGTAAGCAGGTCAGTTTGACTGGAATGTACCATGGGGTGAAGGGAAATAATGTGAAATAAATCTGGAAAAGTAGCCTGGAGCAAGAATGTGAGGAGCTTTACCAGCCAAACAGAGGAGTTTGTATCTTACCCAGGAACAAAAGAAGTCATTAGACCTTTTGGAAGAGGGAAGTGATGTAGTCAGACCTGCACTTGGCAGTTATATGGAGAAGAGATTGCATAGGGGAGAGACTTGGGGCAGGAAGATCTGCAAGGATACAAATTGATTTAAGTACCAGCAAGAGGCCATGGATGTCTTCTTTTCTTGGTAAAGTAAGAAGCAAGGTTCTCTGCTGAAAGGGAAGGGATGAAAGGAGATTGTTGGAGCTTTGAAATAGCTCCTGTGGGAAGCATAGGAATCAATAAAGGAAAAAATAAAAGGATTTTAGAGTAACAATTAGGGTCAGTTGAGATTAGATCCCATAAATTTGGAATAAATCCAATTTCCTCCAGAAAAATTCAACATTCCTAAGTAGGAATGATGAAAGTGAATGGTAAAAGTAAGCAAAGATTTAACAGAGCATTGCCAGCTAAAGGACAGTGCAACAAGGAAATCCAAAAGAGAACCAAAAGTTGAGAATAGTGTATAGTTGAATGGTAGGGTCAAGAATGGGAAGCAAAGAAGTTAAGTGAGAGAAAAGCTGATGGCTTCAGAGATCATGGAAAGGTAGAATGAGTGGAGATTGTAACAACAACAAAGAATAGCAGTTACCATGTAAGTAAGGCTGCAGTAGTAGATATCTCAGACTCTCAAGTTACTCTTAGAATGGGGGAAGTACTAAGCTTTGCCCTCTGGAGACTGCACAGCCAGGATGAATGGGAGTTGGGAGGTGCTGTTCATTTGAAACATATCATTGTTATGGAGTGCAAATATTATCTTCCCCTTCCCTCCCCCCCCCCCCATTTTATTTATCCATGAGAAGACTGATCTAAGAGAGGTTAGGTGACCTGCCCAAATTCATATGGCTAGGAAGTGTTGGAGCCAGGATTTCTTACTCAGAATTGCAATTCTCTGTCCCTTCTTGGCTCTGTCTGTGACTCTCTAGACTTTGCCATCATGCTTTAATAACCATTTTGCCTCAGAATCTGAACCCCAAAAAGTGAAAGGACAGATTTCATTACTGTATGAGTTAAGCTTAAAGCTGGATGTGATGGAGGTAGTTGATGTTAAGGAGTAAGTCAGTGGAATAATTTAAGAGCAGAGATTCAGAAAAGTCACCCAGTGGATCAGCTGGCTTGGCTGAGATAGCATATTTAGTGAGAAGTTAGTTAAAAATATTGTTAATCAGCTTAACCTTAGCATTGGAAGCATCTGTCATCATAGAAATTATGTTAATAAAGAACTTTTATGGACAATTCCTGAGTCAGAAAGAAGATACGCAAGTTTAATTCCAGAGTCTCCAAGCACGAGTTTTCCTCCATGACAGGTTTCTAAAAAGTGTGCATTTTTCTATCGATACAGAGTGTGTTGGTAGGAGAATGGGACCTAAGCTTATATGTGGATTGTGTTGTACTTATTATTCTTGTACTGAATTTAAATATGTTAGCCATATATCTTTCATCTTATTTCTATATTTAAGATAAAAAAGTGTCATTGTGAATGTCTGGTTTTGTATAAATAGAAGCTTATTGTTGGGGGCTTGAAAGATAAAGTGTGTAATAGGAGTATATTCTTCCATAAAGTTTACTCGTGGGATCCTGAGAGAAAAATATTGACTAAACTATGTGGTGGTGGTTCATTTCTGAGCACCTAGCCCTGCCAGTTTGAGGCCAGTTTGGATTAAAGCAAGTGCCAGTATGCCCTGTGAGAGAGGTGCTACCATGTGGCTAGCCATCCTATGTACCCATTTGTATCCTGGGTCATCTCCAGTCATCCTGATGAATATCTGGTCCCTGGATCCAGATGGCTCTGGAAGAGAAGTCAAGTGCAAGTTATGTCATCATTTCTCTGATGGCATGGTCTTCTTTGGCAACGAAGGATGAACACAACTACCCATTATACATGGCAATAACTTTGGAAGCATCCCAGAAATGGCAATTTACACATGCCTTCTACACAGATTAAAACAATTTTCAAAAAGGGCTAGACATTTCAGTGAGAAAATAAAAACAGAGAAATGAGACTGACTGTTTTATCCTGATTCCTTTTTTTTACTCAACATCTAATAGTTCCATTTTGCTGCCATACCCTGTCTCTATATGCCAAAGAAAATATTGGAACTACCAGGTCTTGTGATCTTAACTGTGGTGAACTTTTTATTTTTGGCTTTTTTTAACAGTATTTTTCTTTGACATGGGAGCTTTGGCTTTTGGCTATTACGTTTCTAGGACTTTTCCTTTAGGGGTTTCTTAAAGGAGATTACTATTAGATTCTTTCTAAATTTTCTTTGTCTTCTGGTTCTAGTAGATTTGCAAAGTTTTCATTCATGATTTCTTGAGATATTGTCTATAGGCCTTCTTAATATTATGGTTTATGGTGATTAGCAGATTATTACTCCTTGCATTATTTTCCTGGGCAATTGTTTTTTGATTACAGATACTTTAACTTTTTTTTTCATTTTTTCCATTGTTTAATTTTATTCTAATATTCCTTGTTTCATGGAGTCAGTGACTTCTGTTTGGTCTATTCTAATTTTCAGGGAATCAATTTCCTGGATTAAATCACTTTCTCTTTTAAGCTATTTATTCTCTTTCCAACTCTTTCTTCAAGAAAGAATTTCTTCTTTTTGGTTTCTTGCTTCATTTTTTTAGATATTCATGAGCCATTGTGGATAATCAGTTTTTTTCCTTGAGTCTGTTTTTGTGGATCCTCTCCTAGGTTTGATTTTTGGATTGTCTGAGAATCTAGAATTAATCTTTAGAGTGAATGGCGTCTTCTTCAGCCTTAGTTCCTGAACTGGGGTTTTGTGCCAGGGTCAGGTCCTGCCTTACTGCTTCACTTTTGGGTGGTGTGGTGTGGTCTGTTTGATCTTGATAAAGGTCATCTTGGTTTCTTTTTAGACTTCTAATTTGTGGAGTGTGCCTAGATTATGATCACTGGTAGGTTTTTAGATTCCCTTGCATCTTTGAGGTTCGGAGCACTGGATCTTTGGGCTCTTCTCTGATATTTCAAGACAAAGTATTTTGGACCTGGGATTTGCTAGGCATAGAGTGTCTCACTTGAATTTTTGATCAACTTGAGGCTTTCTCAAGGAAACCCTTTACTTTTACAGCTTTTGGATACAGATTGTTGTAGGCTCTAGATTTCTCAGATTAGAAGTGCTCATTGACTTCATTCTTATTTGCCTTACTTTTGCTATAGGCTTCTGGTTGACTTTTTGTACAATTCCAAGATGGGTGAAGTGATCTACTTTAGTTTCTCATTGGATTCTTTGATCATCATTTGGACTTTCGTTGTTTTTATTTTTTTTCTGGAGTAAGTTTGTGTAGTGCCAACGTGATATTCACAGTGCCTACCATGACCATGAATATGCCTGTGCAATTCTGAATCGTGAAATACCACAGACTCTCCACATGGAAGACAGAACGAAAACTTTTATTCAGACACCAGAAAGTCAAATCCATAGTAGTAACAGAAATCCATACACAATAACAATGCAGAGGACAGCACCATCCCCAAGCCTTTCCTGTGTTAGGCTTTTCGCAAACCAGCTCCCTTAAACAAAATCACAGACAAGCTCTCTCAGTCACGCTAGCCAGCTGCCTTATCCAGCTCTGACTGCTCTAACTTCCTTTCAGCTCTGCTCTAGCTCTTTCTGTTCCACCCTTCCTGTTCCACCCCTCTCTGTTCCATGTGACTCAGACTCATGAGACTCAGGCTTCCGTGTGACTTAAGCAGGTCACATGGGCTTATTAATGAATAGGAAAGATCTTCCCATTAAGAAGCAAAATTACATTAACAATTAACAAAAATGAATTATCAATACAGTGTGTTGGTGCAAGATTGTCAATTCTTTTCAGGCAGCCATTTTAGCCAGAATTCCCATGTCTATTCTATAGTCTGAACAATAGGCATCCTAAATCAATTTGTTTTTTACTGGCAAGACTGTTAGGTTAATCACTTGAAGAAACATTGAGGCAGCTAGGTAAGGGTAGGGAGGAAAATACTGTGATTGGAGTAAGGAAGACCTAAATTCAAATCCATTCAGACACTTGCTTCAGATAAGCAAGTTATCGAACCATTTTCAACCTCAGTTTCCACATCTGAAAAATATGAATAATATTAGTACCTACTCTTACAGGGTTGTTGTGAGAATCAGATAAGATATAGTAAATCACTTTGCAAACCTTTAAGGGTCATATCAGTACTAGCTGTAGTATGAAAGGGTTTCATGTAATTAGTATGTTGTCATTGACAAAGCTGAGCATCAGAAACTTCTTAACATCTATGGGAATTTCTCTTTCATTTGTACTTTGTAGAATGTGGGAGTTTTGTTTGTTTGTTTGTTTTGCATATGGTAAACACTTCTGATAAGTACATTTTGTACCTTGTTTGATGTAAATAATCATAGCATTTTCTCACCCTCCAGGATCAAAACATTTTTGGAAGTTAGAAATGAATTGGACTTGAAATAAAAAAGAAGCTAAGTTTATAAACTATTAAGATTCAGTAATGAAATGATTAAAGCAACCATGTACCATCTAGTGGTGGAAAAGAAATATACTTATTAAATTTCTCTTTATTGGTTATAGACAGAATAAAAATTTTATAGTAATATTCCTAGACTTAAGATCAAAAGATACTTCAGAGATTATGTAGTCCAACTCTAATGGTTTAATAATCAGGTAGAGATCATTTTTATGAAAAATATTAATTCTTTTACTGAGTCTGATGCAGAACATTTATTACATCCAGTAACTTTATTCAACAAGTTTTATTAAGTGACTACTATCACATTGAACTTTGGTGGGTATGGGGAGATGTGGTTCAGAGATATAGTTCTTACTCTTAAGTAATCATGTAATCATAGGAATTAAATGCTGGAAAAAATCTTAGGAAAATACAGTCCAACCTTCTTATCTTAAAGATCAGTAACTGGGGTTGTGAGGGGGTACTTACTTAAGTTCATAAAGTCAGTAATTTTGAGTCTGAATTCCAGTTTGGACTTTCTAACTCACAGCTCTAAAGATTTTCTGCTGTAGTGTGATTGAGGGTGTTATTGGGAGATTTTGAGTAGTATTTTTGATCTGAAAAGTTTTATGTCTAATGAACAGTTAGTCAACAAGGAACAGTATGAAGTGGCGATACTAAGAAAGACAAAAGCAATAGTCCCCATCCTCAAGGGATTTGTATTCTCTTGGAGGAGGCAAAGACGTAGACAACTATGTACATACAAGATATGTATGGAATAGGTGGAAAGTAATCTCAGAGGGAAGACATTAGCAGTAGAGGGGACAGGATATGATAGGAAGTGAGAAAGGGCAATGAATTTGAAAACAGTGAGAAGTATTCATTAGAGGGAACCCAAGATTAGAGATGGGAAACTAGTTAAAAGACTGATATCCTGGGCATTGAGCATAATAGGTGCTGAATAATATTAGCTAACATTTATTAAGGTTTATCAAGTACTTTAATCCAGTAATGTATTTGATTGTTATTGCTTTCCTGTGAGGTAGGTAATATAGATATTGAATTTACAGGTGGGAAAACTGAGTCTCAGATTAAGTCCATAGATAGTAGTTGTCAGAGATCTCTCCTAGCTTTGAGTCCAATATTCTTTTCACTATTCCATGTTTAATAAGTGTTCAACTCTGCTCACCAAAATAGTCCAGATGAAAAGCAATGAGAACCTAGACTCAGATGGCATTGAGAGTATAAAAGAAAGGAGAGATGTGAGGAGTATTGTAGAAATAGATTTTACATGACTTGGTGATTTTTTTTTTTGAGGTGAGGAAAAAGAAAAAAGTCAAATAAGATACTCTAATTTTGACTAGTTAAATGAGTCTAATTTCCTTTGTCCTTAATTCTTACCTTATTTTACTTTTTGGTGGCTTATATATTCACTAGAAAAGATTTCAACTTCCTTCCTTCCTTCCTTCCTTCCTTCCTTCCTTCCTTCCTTCCTTCCTTCCTTCCTTCCTTCCTTCCTTCCTTCCTTCCTCTAATATTGATAATGCCTTTTTTGTTTTAGTATAATCAAGTGCCTCTGATTGAATAATGCAATTAAAGAAGATCTTCCCCACCCATTAATGGGCCTGGGAAGATTTAGAGGAAGGCCCTCACCTTTTGTTAACGAGGCACTGGTTCTCAAGGATTGTGATGTCCTTTGGCTCTTGAAAAATACATAAATACTCTGAGATGAGGTTTTACTTTGGGGCTTTGTTTTTGGAAGAAGGTTTGTATGCCAGATGAGACTCTGAGAAGTGGCTAAGCAGCGCCTCCCCAGCTTTGAAAACCCAGATATTGGTGCTTCTCTCTCTGGGAACTGTGTATGTATGATCAGACAGTTATCTTTCTGTTGATTTGTGATTGGTTACTGTCAGACAGCTGGAAGCTCTCTCTGTTGATTTTGATTTCCCTGTATTTTCTCTGAAATTCATGGTGCTGACTTTTCCCCCTGAACTAAGTGAATATACACGTGCTTGATCAAAGTGATTATTGACCCCCTCAGAAGTTGCCTTTCCTCTTAGAAAAGCAGATCAAAGAACCCGTGATAGCAGGCCCTTTGTGTATGTTGAGGTCCTTGCTTTTACACCTCCCTCCCTTCACCCTTCCTTTTTTCTCTCTTTTTCCCTCTCTCTCTCCTCTGTTCTCTCTCTGTCTCTCTCTCTGTCTCTGTCTCTCTCTCTGTTGTTTTTGCCTTTTTCTGTACCACTAGTGCTTAATACAGTTTCTTGCATGTGGTAAATAGTTAATAACATTTCACTCTTAGATAGCAAATTTTCCCTCAAATTAAGACCAAATCTGCTTTTTTGTTACTTCTATTTATTTCCCTGAGTTTTACCTTCTGGGCAAAGTTAATTGTCACATTGGCCAAAGAATCAAACTTGGGCCTCCAACATAGCAGGCAAGAATTCCACCACTAAACCACAATGCAAGGTAATTTTGTATGATGTTAACATCTGCATGGCAAGACATCTCATTAAAGGAAAGTCTTAATGGTTTGTTTTATTTTGCTAAGTCAAAAGCTTTTATTTTTGTAATCCATAGGTATGTATATTCTAGATCAGAGGTGTCAAGTTTGTGGCCTGCAGACTGCTTCTGTGAAACTCCCCAGTGCAAGTATAATCCCAGATTAAAATGTAATTGGTAAATGTTTAACAAAATAAATGGAATTACAAAGCCATATGGATAATATTGATTTGTGGTATTTTTTTTTTTAATTGAGTATGTTGACAGCTCCATGGCACAGTGATAGCATACCAAGCCTCGAGTCAGGAAGACTTATTTTCCTGTGTATGAATCTGGCCTCAGACACTTACTGGCTTTGTGATCCTGTGCAAGTCACTTAACCCTGTTTGCCTTATCTGTAGAATGAGCTGGAGACGTAAATGGCAAACTACTCCAGTATCTTTATTAAGAAAACTCCAAAGAGGGGTCATGAAAGAGTCAGACGTGACTGAAATAACTGTTAAACAACAATAATTCAACATGCAGCCTGCTAGAAGCCATTTCTGTTTGCGTGTGACAACACTGCTTCTACCTTACGGGCAATTATGAGCCTGTGAAGATACTATCTGCTGAAGAAAGTCGTCTGTGAAAGTCTGTCTGCACCTTCATAATATTTTAAAGGTTATCCTTGTTCTATTCATAGATCATTCGGATGAAGATTTTGCAGTGAAAAGAAAGTAGGACTATGGGGCAGTGACAGCTGCTTTCTGTCTCTCATATCTTTTACATATTTTCTCCATTCTTTTGGTACTCTCCTTTCTTAGACATACAACGAGTTAAGTTCCTTAATGCTTTCAAGAATATGTTGTTTCTAGAATTTATGCTTTGTGTACTTACTCTTCTTGACTAAATCTTTAAAAATACCATTTATACTTCATATGGCACATGAATATTGAGGTATTGAGTTAAAATGTTATACTTCCACTATGTAGATGGAGCTCCTGTAATTTCAAAATAGTGTCTTCTTATTGTTATGTTTTCTTCTTATTTGTTACTGATTTTAACCTACACCAGACCAGTTGACAGTCTGTGTATTCCCAGACAGCTGTTTGGAACAGACTTCTCTAGCACTAGCCAGTTACTGTGTTAAGATAGGGTCAATTTAATTTTGTTCATTTACTGCTTTTGCCTTCTGATTTTCTTCATGCAGAATCTATTAATGAGACACAGAAGTGAGGCTTCTGAGTAACCTTTAGATTCTTTTATATCTTAATCCAGAGACATTTTTAAACGTATTTTCAATGACTTCTCCTCTGTTCACCTCATTGTAGTAACCAAATCAGAGTATAAGTAGATTTGTTTTACAGATTTCTAGTAGAAATGTTGTTCTTCTTTATACTCAGCAAGAGATACTGACCCTCAATGACATCTGTTATCATAGGGGTCTTTTTGCATATAGTCATTATGTGGCCTGAAAGGAAAGATGACCAAATATTCCATGAAATTATTCTTGCTACCTTGTGTTGCATAATGAAAGCAATACCATCTATTTTCTTTATTCTGTCCTTAGAGGAAAATATGTAAAGGTAGGTAATAAAAATTGCTATGAAAAGTCAGCTCTGAATCAGGTGTCTGTGCATAGTCAAACCATCAACTAGTTAGAACTTGGGTAAAAACAAAATAACGAATTAGAAGAAAGGATAAAAATGAGAATCTATTATTATCTGTTATTATTTGCTCTAGAAGAACATCAGTTTGCAATTTTGGGGCCAATGGAGTTTAAATAGCTAAGGACTGGGACACTTAAGGTCTAAACAGAAGCTGGTTTAGGTCAAAGGATGTAACAGAATGTCCCTCACTGGTATTTGATACAACCTTGTGAGCTTGGTCTTAAAAATATGCTATTGCAAGCATGATCTCTCAAGGATATGAGAGAGGCAGCAACAGTAACTATGCAAAGAAAAGATAACTGTAGAATGACCCAATATTACTATGGATAGTTAATTAGCATTTATCAATTGCTTACTAAGTGCCAGGTACCATGCTAAGTGCTGGGGATATAAAGAAAGGTAAGAGATAGTCCTTGTTCTTGAGGAGGTCACAGTCTGATGGGAATGTGCAAACAACTATGCACAAATAAACTGTATGTGGGATAAATTGGAAATAATAGAGGGAAGACACTAGAATTAAGGGGAATTTGGAAAGGCAGCGTGATAAAAGTAGGATTTTAGCTGGAACTTGAAAGAAGTCGGGGGATTCAGATGAGGAAGATCATTCATTCAGTCAGTGAAAGTGCCCAGACTTGGGAGATGGATGTCTTGTCCAAGAAACAAAAAAGAGGCCAATAAGACTGGATATCAGAGTACAAGAGGGAGAGGGTGTAAGGTTTAAGAAGACTGGAAAAGGGGGCAATTTATGGAGTGTTTTGAATGCCAAATAGAGGAAGGCTTAGGGAGGTACTGACATTGATTGAATAGAGAGGTGACATAGTCAGACCTGTGCTTTAGCAAGATCATTTTGATAGCTGAATAGAAAATGAACTGGAGTGGGGAGAGACTTGTGGCAGGGAAACCAACCATTTGGCTATTACTGTAGTCCAAGCAAGAGAGGTAATGCAGGTATGCATAAGGGTGGAAGCAATGTCAGAACGGGGAAAAGAGAAAAAGGCTGTATAGGAGAGATGTTACACAGGTAAAATTGACAGGACTTGTCAATAGATTGCAATTAGGAATGTGTGGGAGAAAGAGTGAAAAATTGAGGATAATACCTAGGTTGAGAACCTGGGGATCTAGAAGAATGGTGGTTCCCTTGATGGTAATGAGGAAGTGAGGAAGAGGAAAGTGTCTGAAGGGAAAAGATAATTAATTCAGTTTTGGACATGTGAATTTATATCTATGGGAGATATCTAGTTTGCAGTTCCAATAGGACATTAGAAATGTGAGTTCTGAGGTCAGCAGAAAGCTTAAGGGTAGAGAAGAATTTTTGAGAATTATCAACACATAATTGGTAATTAAATCCATGGGAGCTGATGAGATCATTAAGTGAAATTGTAGGGAGGGAGAAGAGGGTCCAGGACAAGAACCCTGTGGGACAATAACAGTAGTGGGTATTAGATGAACATCCAGGAAAGAAGACTTTAGGAGTTTGTCAGATAGGTATGAAGAGAAGTAGGAGTAGTGTCATGAAAACCTAGAGAGAAGAGGGTGATTGACAGGGGCAAAGGCTTCAGAGAGGTCTAGAGGATGAGGACTGAGGAATGGCCAACTGCATCTGTCAATTAAGAAATCATTAGTAACATTGGAGAGAGCAGTTTTGGTTGAATGGTGACATTGAAAACCAGACTGTAGAGAGTTAAGAAAAGAATGAAAGGAAATGAAGTGGAAGCATCTATTGTAAATAGCCTTCTCTAGGAGTTTAACCACAAAAAGAAGGAGAAATAAGGGATAATAAATGGCTAGTGCAGATGGATGGATCAAGTGAGGATTTTTTGAGGATAGGGGAGACATGGGCATGTTTGTAGGCATTAAAGAAATAGCCAATAGACAGGGAGAGATTGAAGACAAATGAGAGTGTAAGGATAAAAGGAGAAACAGTCTTTTAGAAAATGGGATTGAATGAAATCACTTATACATACAGAGGGGTTTGCCTTGGCAAGGAGAAGAGTTGCCTCATCATGTGAGATAAGGGTGAAGGAGGAGGTAGTGGCTAGAGGCATCTGTGTGAAGTGAGATGAGGAGGGGAGAAGAGGAAGCTCTGTTAATGAACCCATTTTTTTTTCATTAAAATATGAAGGAAGGTCCTTATCTGAGAGGATAGAGAGAGGGGAAACTGGGAAGTTTGAGTAGAAATGAAAAGGGTTGGAAGTACTATGATGAACAAGGTAGTGAGTTAATTAGGGATGTATGAAAGAATTTCCTCACAACAGTGATAGCCCAATTGAGGTTATGTAACATAAATTTGTGGTGGATCCAAAAGGTACCATTTCATTATTTTCTCCAGCTTTGTTCAATAGAACATGTACAGGAATGAAGATAGTGAATGGTTTGGTCTCAGATTGAGGCTTGGCAGGGGAAGATCAGTGATAGTTATGATAAGAGGGTAAGGGAGTCAAGAGAAGAAAGTATAATGTTAATTGATTCACCAAAGGATCAAGATGAAAACGAGACCAGAGGTTAGCCATCATAGAGTTGATGACCTTGGAAAAAGAACTGAGTGGTCAACAGGCTTTGGGTAACGAGCATCTCTGTGTTGTTGTTACTGTTGAGTAGTTTCAGTTGTGTCTGACTCTCATGTCTATTAAGCCAGATACCACCAAGAGTTAATCAGTATGACATAGAACATTTCATATAGGGGAATTTTCATATTGAAGATCATATTGAAGGAGAAAAGCAGTCATAAAGTATGTGAGTGAAGATGCCATGCTCAAGGGTAAAAAATAGAATTAATAATGTAAACTAGGGATTTTAGTGTAAACAGATAAATTCAGTCTGTCACAGCTATCACTAACAATTGTTTAGATGTAATTAATAAGTGGAATATGGCAATGATAGGAAACTGGATAATGTATGCATTATTTAAAAGGAACCTGTATTAAAAGGTATTGGTGCTTCTCAGAATATCTAGGGAGGAGGATCATTACAGTTTACTGGTAGATTTAAGCAGGTTTGCTTTCTTTTACTTCTTTATATAGGTTGGATAATTAGCAAAACTAGAGTCTGACCTAGGTAAATCTCTAGACTTTTGAAAAAGCACGGCTCAATTATCTGGTTCTCTGAGGAGAAATCTCAATTATGTGTCTGCCTCTGTGTCTTTTCCCTGCTATACTGATTTCCACAGAAGCAGCTGGGGAAAGTGTGCATGACTGCATGTCCTTTCCCTTGGTGTCTGGCATCCTGTGGTAGCACTTGGTACCATCTCCAACTGGCAAGGGATTCATTTTCTACTTAGGGCTAAATTTGTAATGAAAAGGCCTTTCAGATATAGTCCTGGCTGTATTGCTGATACAGCGTTTGTTCCGAGACTCCATCTCCTAACCCTAAAGGGTGTATTTGAGAGTCTAGATGTGACAATAAGAACCTTGCAAAGTGTCCAATCCATCTGAGAATTCACTATATGTTGAAGAAGAAAAATAGGTATAATATGACATATACATTCAACTCTGGGAGAGTGGATTTCAAAGAATTCATACAAATGGTAGGATTTTATAAAAGAATTCCTTTCCAAGAGGAATAGAATACTTTAAAGGATGAAATTCTGTTGACACAAACACAAATTATTCCAGTGAGGAAGCAAAGGAAGAGCTATGTAGTGAGATAATACTCAGGGAACCAGCTAACTTTGTTAGACTGTCTCTCTTTTTTAAAGACCTTTACAAAAGACAGAAGTGAAGGTAAATTATTTTTTGTTAAAAATAAAAGAGAGGAATTGGTCGAATGAACAATAGGCATTTGTTAAGCACGTAGTACATGTTAGACGCTTCCTATTACTTTGGGTTTTACGTCTCCTGCTATGCATGTGCCCCGAGGGAAAGTGGCAAGAGGCCAGGTCTGTCAACTTCCATCTGCTCCAAAGCGACTTCCCCCTGCTCCTGGAGACTTCTACTTGCAGCTTTGCCCACCTGATTTCCAGTTTCAGGTGGGAAGAAAAGTGAAAATTTACTCTGCCTTCCATCTCCTGCTACAGCTGTTTCTGGAGGAAAGGCTGCCCTGTAAGGGACCTCCGGCAAGTGTCAGCACAAGATATCTTCCACCCCCTGTTTTCAGTCTGATTTCCCAGGTGTGAAGTGGGGAATCTCCTGGGCAAAGAAGAGCAACCTTTCCTTTGACCTCAGGCCTTCCGTCTTCTGCTCAGCCTGTCCCTTGAGGGTAGAGGAAGAAGAAAGTTAGTGGGGAGTGGGACTTGAATTGCCTGATGATATTCTGTTTCCTGATTCATCTCTAGCCTTTGGAGGGAAGAGAAGTGAAAAGGGGACCTCCCATCTGATCATCTCATCATGTGCCTTTTATCTCAAGGTGCATTTGTGTATCTCTGTCTCCATCTCCAGCCTCCTCTCAGAAGAGGAGTAGTGCCTTCCACTCAGTGATGAACATACTCCCACCTGGTCATACGGATACTTTCCATTGGTTCTGAGCCAATATAGATTATCATCCAAACCCCATTCCCCATCCCCCACCACCAAATTCCTTATTCCTACTCCTCTCAACTCTCCCACTCTCAAGTTCCAACCAAACACCACCTACTCCTTACATTTTTATGTCTTCTGTTCTATTGGCAACAAACTTTCCTTCATCCTAAATCTTTTCCTTTTCCACTAACCACTCAGTTTTTCAACCTACTCATTTCCTATATGACCTACTCCTCCATCCCACCTCAGCCATGTGCAAAGATGATCTCAATATTTCCATCATTCACAAGTTCACCACCTCTATATTCATGAATTCTGAAATCCTTTTATAAGACTATAATCTATTGCCTTTTCATAACCCCGCCCCCCCATCTCTGTCTCTCTCTGCATTCCTTTATCAAACTCTGCTCTTTGTCCTCAATGAGACCTCCAATGCCTTAATCCTTCAATTCTGTTCTAGGCTGTGGCAGTTTCCAAACTTCTCAGCCCACAAAAGTCGAAAAGGTCAGTGGGGAAACTTTGTGGGACCTGGGTGAGAGAGGAGCACACCATCTGGCTGGTTGGCCCCAGCCCCAGGGATATTTATATGTCTACTGACTCCTGCCCTACTGTCTATGTTCACATCTCCCTCATCCTCTAAAAACCATCGCTTAATCCTTCCATACCAACTAACTGTTGTCCTCTATTTCTTCTGCTTTCTAAGCTTAGAGAGCTTATAGAGATTGTCTACACACACACACACACACACACACACACACACACACACACACACACACACACACACACACACACACAGGTTTAGTCCAGCAGCAGTCTACTAGACTAAGCTACTGTAAGGTAGCTGGAGAGTTATGTAGGGTTAGAGCAAGAGAATTGTACACTAATCCCTGTTTTGAGTTCTCTGGGCTGGTTGTTCAGCTGCAGTCTTCAGACTAGGATGAGAACTGGATTTGAGGCCCCCAGTCCATTCTGGGAGTCACAACCACCCAGATGCTGCTCACTTCCTGATTCTTTCCTGGTGTACAGCCTCAGGTCTGGAAACATGCTGTCCTCATCCACCACTCCTCTTCATTCCACAATGATTTTGTGACCTAGTTTTGGGGTATGAGTTACAGAGTTGCCAGGTGAAATCTCTTCCTCATTCATACTCTCTATCATACCCATCTATGCTTCTTTTGTAATCCCTCCAGGCCCCTGTTTAGAGTGCTGCCATAGTGGAAGGCTCCTTATGGTACTCTCTTAGCGAGGCCTTGTCCCTAGTGTCCACGGATCTATCCCTGTATCTTTATGTATATCAGCTGGAAAAGTGACACTTATTTTCCTTGCATTTTTTATTAGGACTCTGGTGTCTTTTAGGACTTTGTTGGAGGTAGTTGTGGGGGGGAGAGAGGAGTTAGAGGATATTGCTTCTTCCTCTGCCATTTTGGGTGGTCTTCTTAATTTTAGACAACACATTGTGTCATTTTTTTATATATAGAAAAACTTATTCTGGTTCACAGTTTAGTAGTAATGAACCACATTAAAGTCTATTCACCCCAGTAATCGACCTACCGCATTATTCAAAGGACCAAACTTTTAGGTATAGGCATAACTTTATTCTCTTGGAGAATGGTCAACAGTCTCTTTAGTGCTGCATACCAGAAACCAAGGTGAGCAATCTGTAGTCTCTATTCTGTGAAGTGAAAAATAAGGCAAAAAATAAAAAATAAAAAGCAGGAAAAAGGAGTAGGAGAATATGGGGGGGAAAGAGGAATATGATATGATTTTCCTATCGACCTTTACTCTGTCAATAATCGTCAATCAGTCAATAAACATTTATTATGTGTAAGACATTTTGATAGATCCTGGGAATACAAAGAAAGGCAAACAGCCCTTGAGATCAATAAACTCACAATCTAATGGGGCAAAATAACATAAAAAACAGCTAAAAAGTGGAGATGGAGAGGGGAGAGAGGGAGGTCGTTAAGTTCAGGGACATGATGAATTTTTGTGATCTTGTAGGAGAAGAGCAGCCAGGTGGGAAATTATGAGGTGGCTGTCTTGGCCCCCCTCCCTAAATGTGGGATCTGGGAGGATCTCTCCAATGTCTACTGCTCATCATATTCTCTGGAAATGCTTTCTCTTCTCTGTATGTTGCAGAAGCAGGATAAAAAGGAGTACTAGTGGCAAGGAATATCATCTTTCTTTAACCATTTAAAATTTTTTCAGATTTATAGGAAGGAAATCTGAGTTTTTAGTGGTCTCACGGGGCAGAATGAGGACGAATGGATGGAAGAATCCTTTGTATTTATGCCATGTTTTGCTTATCCTGGTATAGTTTGTATCAGAAGTGTTCAACTTTTGGCCTGTGGGCTGCTTTCTGCCCACCTGAGTGCAGCCTTAGCCAGATTAAAATGTAATTGGTAAATGTTTAACAAAGTACATAACAGTACAATGTAGCATAGGTAATATTAATTTGTGGTTTTTGAGGTCAACATGTGGCCTGCAGGAATCCTGTTTCTATTTGTCCTCACTGGCCTGCATAAACTTAATTTCTCGGAAAAATATCATTGTATTTCAAATGATTAGTGGCTTATTTTGCTTGATGGCTTCTCTTGGCTCACGTTGCAAGCCTCCTGTGGCTTAGCGTAACAATATCACTGAGCTTAAATACATGCTATTCATTGTTCTCTTCCTTAAAGTCATAGTAAGTTGACAGTTTCTTTTTTGTTTAGTCATTTTCAGTCAAGTTCAACTCTTTGTGACCTCAGTCCCTCTATAAAGTTGGATTTTTATGAAATTCACAAGACAGCAGAGGATTCTTTTCTTGTGAGGAGCCAGTATTTTCCCATTTTTTTTTTACTCTTTTAAAGTTGTTTTTTTCTGTCTCTCAACTTCTTCCCTCTCCAACCCCTTGTAATTTTGAGGTAATTGTTCCCTTTGGGGGAAAAAAGCTTAATCTTATTTTTGAGAAAAATTATATTTTAGCTATCTGAACTAGTAGGAATTCTCAGGTTATTGTCAGTGTTTTCTGTAACTTCTATTAAAATTATTGTATGAAGTTTTTTCATTTCCATCTATTCCTTTTTTCTAAAGTTTATGAATTATTCATATGAGCTACTCCTTTTATCACTGTCTAGCAGATAGCATAAAGAATGTTAATCAAATTGATGGCTTAACTGTTCTGTGTTTACTAGAGTTTTAATTTCTTTGATAACTCATTGTTTCTTGCATTTTAGTTCAGAGGTGTTTATTCTCTTTGAATTACTCCTAAAACCACATTATTTAAGGAACATTCAACTAGAGTTCTTACTTGAACTACATGAAAGTTTGAAAGTGTAGAATGCTTCATGTCTTTTTTACTTTGATGGCTATCTGGGCAGTATTGGGAAGATTTGATTTGTAATTATAGACATATCATTGACATTATTATTCTAAACATCTAGGTTTTCTTTTTATTTTTTTGGTGGGGGGAGTCATGATAACATTCTAAGACTATTATCTTCATTGAGACAAAACTATGTGGTATAGTTAATAGAAGGCTGAACTTGGAGTCAGAAAGACGTAAAGTTGAATCCTGCCTCAAATCTTTGCTGGCCAGGCAAGTAATTTAATCTCTCTGAGCCTCAATATCCCCTTGTTAAAATTTTTATATAATACCAGTCTTAAAGTTTTGAGGATAAAACCAAATCCAATTTCACATATCTACATATACACAGATATTCATATATGTGTATGTAATGTATATATGCATACACATATGTGATATATGTCTATAAATATACACACATATATATAAAGTTTTGTAAAACTCAAAGTCTAATGTAAATGCCAGCTGTCATCACTGTGATCACATTATAGAGGGTTTATAGCTTTTATTAGTGAAGACAGTACTAACTTAAATCCTTGAAATACTGAAATAATTTTAATATGGCATTAGGACTAGCATATTTCTTTGTCCTTATAGAATATGGTGAATTCTTACACTGCAAAGGAAGGAAGTTTACAGATTTTGATGAAGTTCGTCAAGAGATTGAAGCAGAAACAGATCGAGTGACAGGAATGAATAAAGGCATTTCATCTATACCCATTAATTTACGAGTCTATTCCCCACATGGTAAGTAAATCATCCATCTTAAATTTTTTTCTCGATAAAAACTGTTTCAGCGTCATTTAGTGTAATGGTCCTTGTACCTATAATATGTACTTTAAAATCCATAAAGAATGGGGTCCCTCTCTTGTGATGTACTTTTTAATCACAGATATGGTTATATAAAATCAATGACGTGCTCATGGGAAAAACAAACCCTAATGGTTTTTCATCTACCTTTCAACTCCTTAGTTGGGTGAGACATTTTCTTTTTTCTCAAATAAAATTCTTTTATATTCCATAGCATTTAGGGTTTCTTATAGAAATGGCATATTCCCCAAAGCCTAGCTAACAGCTCCCCTCTCCCCAGTGAATGTTTATGCCTGAACTGATTAACATACATTTTTGAAAGTCTCTGGGTTTATCTTGAACTTTTGAAATCCAGGACATTCATTCTCTGCTTACTTCAATAATTCTGTACTGGCAGAAATCTTTAGTGTTCATTTCTCTGATTGAGTCTGCCCATACTGATTTTGTTTTATTAATCCTATGCTTCTCTATATTGTATTCCTGAAACAGCAGCCATCATTCTGATCCATGTTATCAGTATGAGCTCATAAATTAAGATTTTCTTCCACTGGTATGAAATTTACTGCCTTGTTGGAAATAATCTATAATCAGAACTAAGTTGTCCATGCTGCACACTTTCATTATTTCTGATCCTGTTTCCAGTCACCTTTATTGCTTTACCATCTCTACTACATGATTGACATGGTACTCAATTATAATTTCTCAGTAATGCTTGCCATATGTGCCAAATTGTGTTATATATACACAGAATGGTAACTGATTTGGGTAGAAGTCAAATTATCACTCACTCAGAAGTTGTTTTTCTTTCCCCAAATGTAAGCTTCATGACTCTCATATGTTCACCTGAAAATACCATGAATGCCTAAAACAGCTTTCCATTTCACTAATTAGCTAAACACACTACAAGTAACATATGGTGTTTGTGAAGAGAAAGACAGCCTTAGTCTGTGTGTTTTCATGCCATTATGGATTGATATTACATGTCAGGTACCATATGCATATATTGAGTGTTTTAATTATAACTGCTTCCCCCTCCCATTTTGACTCTACTAGTCCTTGAGAAAAAGATGTTTGGTAAGCAAATAAGTGTCTTTCAGATTGCATTAAAATCATATTGGCATAACAATTATGGATTATTTGCTTATCTCTGTTTAACAGTGCTTCTCAGAAAGAACATTTATATAATTGAGATGCTTTTGACTTTTTCACTAAGGCATCAAATGACTTTACATGATCAATTTCCTTTGGATACAGAGTGTATAAGTAAGATTCTTTGTTTTCTTGGCCTACAGTGTTAAATCTAACCCTTATTGACCTTCCTGGAATCACTAAAGTGCCAGTAGGGGATCAGCCACAGGATATTGAATATCAGATCAGAGAAATGATCATGCAGTTTATCACTCGAGAAAACTGTCTGATTTTGGCTGTTACACCTGCAAATACAGATCTTGCCAACTCAGATGCCCTGAAGTTAGCTAAAGAAGTTGACCCTCAAGGTGAGTGTTTGACTCCCAAGGTAAGAGGGAATTAGCTATCAAATTTCAAAGGCATGAACCCATATAAAGGTGATTCAACTCAAATGATTTTCTTTTGTTAATAATGTGATAATTTAGGTCATAAGATTGTAAATGAAAATAGTTTTGATAATTGAGATTTCACAGGCTAAGAGGAAAATCAAACAGTTAAGATAAAAATTTTGTTTCATGAAATATCATATTAATCAATATATCTAAAAGACAAAAATCTTCCAGTCTCAGCTGATAGTCTACTTGTTTCATGTAGTATATGATTCAATATTATTCCAACAAAAGTATTCAAACGGAGTTCATTATAAGAAGAACTCGCCTATGTGTTTCTAGTAAAGAATTGTTTTAATTCTATTAAATTTAGACTTGGGGGTTACTGATTAGAGGATTTGTGAATATTTAGAAAAAGGAAAGTCGATCCCTTACCCTACCGCACCACTGCTGGTGCTGTCACCTCAAAAATTACCTTGTATTTATTAAGTATATATTTGTATGTATACATGTTTCCCCTGGCTTGGTTATAAGGTCCCAGAGGGTGCCTGGCACGTTGTAGAGATTTAATAAATGCTTGTTGATTGCTTAACACCAATTGGATATATTCACTAAGAGCAAGCGATTTTCTGTTTTGCCTCATCTCTCCATTTTGAAATTTTAGCTTAACACCTCTGTGAAAGTTTTGCTGAATCCTTCTCTTTAAAAGTTATTTTCTCTTTCTTTGACCTTGCATGCAGTACATTGTACCTCAAATATTAATTACTTTTAATCTGCATTGTAGTTATGAAATAACTGATCTATATTATTGCTTAATTATGTCCTGTCCTACTCCTTGATCCCAAACTCCATGAAGACAAGAACATATTTGAATACAATCATCTTTATTTTTCTCCTAGTTCTTAGCATAGGTCACATGGTAGACATCTAATCAACAATTTTTTAATGAATGTGTAAATTGAATGAATAAATAAATGAGAGAGTTATTAGACTATTAGACCCAAGAAATGCCTTTAATCCAATATATCTGGATTTCAACAAGGCATTTCATAAAGTCTCTCATGATATCCTTCTGTATAATTCAGTGTAGCAAGTATTTATTAATTGTCTACTATTTATCCAAGGCATTTTGGTGTTTGTATCAGGAAAATAAGAGAAGTAGGAGGAGTGATCATGCTTTCCTCTTCATGTATATCTATATTTGCAAAGGTTGACACACACTCACTTGTATCTTTATACCCTACTCAATTAATGTCCCACTAGCCTATTTGCTATATACATGTGTATATACTTCTAAGCTTATATATATATTTTCTTATTCTAATAAAAATGTCTTAAAAAATACAGACTGTATAGCACATAAAGATGATTATAGTGTAAAAGCACCCACTGATTGGTGCAGTAATTTCCCAGGAACTATTTGCTTACCTCAATAATCCCCTACTAAGACATTCTTCTAGATAGAAAAAGCTGATAGGTCTTTTTCTTCTCTACCTTGAATCAAACTAGTTCAAAAGAGAAAAAATACACAACATAGAAAGATTTCCCTCAAGGCCAGGAGAACCAAAAGAAAAAGCAAACACAGACATTCTTACATGCATGAATGTTCTTTCTGTTAGGGGTCATTTCCCTAAAGTTGTGGGTTTGTATTGTCATTGTTCAATAAGAATGAAGGGGAAATCCAACTCTTCACCACCCAATACATATATCAATAGATATAGATGGCACCATTATTGGTTAGTGGAAAATTAAAATAATACAGGTAGCTATTTCTACTTGCTAAGAAGTGTCTCTGTTTTATTCTTAATAAGGAGAAATGATTTTTCTGACTCTAAATAGCATAGTAATCTCCCTTCACGTGGAAACAGCAAGTTCTCTGGCTGGTCATTTTTCTAGATTGATTGCCTCAGAAGTGAGGTAGAAAATAGGAAATGACTGTGAGTTTATTAAGTGAAAGAAAAAGGATTGGACTGATTTTTTACTTTTTATTAAATATGTCAGTAGTTAGGTTAGTTAGGGAAAATAATGTCTGAGGGCATCTGTGAGTCATTAAAACTACTTCCCATGGCTGCTATTAAGAAAGAAATTCCTATCATTTGCAAGGGCTTTTATCTTGCTCATGTCTGGTTTTGAAATATTTTCAAGGCAAAGCTAGTAAAAGAGACCTTTTGGGATACTTATTCATTTACCATTCCTGATGCTTTTGAGGTACTCATTTAACATTGTGGTCTCCTCAAAAGTCAGTTGACTGACTGACTAATCCCGTAGAGTAATTCTCTTTTGGGTCTTTTACAATTCAGAACTTTTATCAATGATTTTGGATGATACGGAAGGAATGATCACTGTGTTTGCAGATGACTTATAGCTGGGTGGAATAAATGAGTGCTAACTGATCTTTATAGTGAAAGTAGGGAATGAAGCAAATAGCCCACTACTACTGATCTAGATGCCACAGAGGACCACAGATATAATATAAGAAGAATGATACGGAAACTCAAATCAATTCCATTTGTCTGGTAATCCACAAGAGAAAATATTCAGGAAAAGGGTGGCAATAATACTCATAGCCCTAAATGTCTAAACATGAATGGGTAACAGAGTGGTCCTTACATAAGTCTAAATTTAACCTCATATTTATCATTACAATTTGAGGGATTGTCGCTCATGATTAAAATATGGCAATGGCGTGGTACCTTTTATTCTAAAAGAGCAGATTGGCTAAATCCATGAAATATAGGTGGGGAGTAGGCATCACTCAGAACATTTGGGTAAGAATTAATGGAGGTAAAAAAACAAACAAAACAAAACAAAAAGAATTAATGGAGGAATAAAGGAGCAGTACCATAGTGCACTCAAAAGGCAGGAACAAGCCTCAGAAATTGCTGTAGAGGCAAGAGTATAGCGGTCATGTGTGACAAGAAGTTTGAACAGTTACTGGCATTCTCAGCTCACCTGCTGAGATATTCTTCACTTGCTTTACTGATCATTTTATCCTCTAGAAGGTAGAGGAAATGATGAGGAAGACTTCTAATCTAGACCTCATTCCAGGTTTAACAAAACTGCTTTTGATTCCTTGCCCCTTTTGTTTTTCCCATTCTTAGAGCCAAATTACAAGTTTTGTCATTTCTTTGCTTTTAAACCCTCCATAATCCATCCTCCATAATTAGTATTTGTTTTGCTTAGGACTAATCCCGTCCTAAATTCCCTGTCCCGCATATTAGCCTCTCCTTTCTTTCCTGTCCCCTGTTTTACTGTATTTCTGGATCAAGTTGTTAGTATATGCTTCCCTCCTTTGATCAGTTCAGATGAGAAAACAAAGTTCAACTTCTTCCTTTCTTCCTTATTTGTATAGTTTTGTAATTCTGCATACTGAGCATGTGAGATAACTTCCCTTACCCTTCTCTCTTTCCTTTCTAGTGTATTCTTTTCCCTCTCCTTTTCCTTTCTTTTTAAAAGAGCATTAAATCAGTGTTTAGCACAGTGTCTGTTACATAGTAAGCCCTTAATAAATTCTT
This sequence comes from Notamacropus eugenii, assembly GCF_028372415.1. Classification (NCBI taxonomy): domain Eukaryota; kingdom Metazoa; phylum Chordata; class Mammalia; order Diprotodontia; family Macropodidae; genus Notamacropus; species Notamacropus eugenii. The sequence goes on along the minus strand of NC_092873.1, from coordinate 474,428,357 downwards.
GTTGACTTGATTCTTGGCTAGGCTCCATTGAACCTTTTTATGTTCAATTTGACTATAGAATGCCATGCATTTAAAGGTAATCCTACCAACATCTAACACGGAACATGCATAGTGTTCATTTTAAAAATAGTACCTTGGTTCAAACATCTTAGCACTAAGAATGTTATTATTTCATAAGTAATAAGTTGCCTTTCTTGTCAAGACTAACCTTTCCCCATGCACAAAATCTTGATCCCATCTTCTTCCAGCTTCTCCAAAAGATCCTCCCACAATCATTCTTATTCTTTTTCTTATCATTCCCTATCTTCATGCTGCCTGCGAATATACCATGTCTACTCCATCTTCTTTTATATCCTTCTTCAGACGTTCCAGGTAACCTAGTTGTGCTTGCGAGAAATTCATAGTCCCATCTGAGGTTTCAGATGGAAGTACAGTCTCAGCTCTAACCTCTTTGGTGTTTGTGTTTTGGTCCTTATCCCCATAGAAAGATTCTATGGTTTTTTCACTTTTCGTCTGCTTTTTCCAATTCATGATGTTGGCTGAGTGTTGTAGCTTTTGGTTCTTTCAGTCAGAAGGTACAGATCTTTAAGTTGAGCTGATGTGTGTCTAGGCTAAAAGCAGGCTTTTGTTTTTTGTTTCCCCGATCAACCCTGGGGTTAGCTTGTTAGGTATGTGGGAGGGGTTGTCTGTCCTCAGGATATCTCCTCAGCTGACTTGAGGCAAAGGCAAGGTCAGGGGATGGTGATCCCAGCTTCCCTATTGTCTTCCCTTTCCCCCTGGAGGGCTGGGGCACGCCTAGAAGCTAACGCGTGTTCCCGCCCCTCCTTGGGCTCGTCTCCCGGCTCTGAGGCTTGCCTGGGTCTCAGTGCGAATTTTCTCTGCCCTGGGTCGTCTGTCCCTCCAGCCGTCTCCGCTACCGTAGGAAGAATCCCCCTTTGCCACTTTTCCAGCCTCTGGTGTTATGAGACCACCCGCCCCCTTCTGCTGTTCCCGCTGATCCAGGATTAATCTGGGGAAGAATTTTATGGTTCCCTCACGGTCATCAGGGGGGAGGAGAGAGCACTTACTGATCACTCTGCCATCCCAGTTCCTGGAAGTTCAAGTAGTGACCCACCGAAGTCCGTCTTCAGGCTGAAGATTTCAAGGGCTGCTGCGCTGATGTCTGGCACTCAGTGGCTCTCACTGGCTCGGCCTGGCTTATCTCCTGCTCCGCTGGTCTCGCCCGCCACTCTCGGGCTCCTCTGGTCCCCTCCGCCCTGCCGCGCTGACCGCGCTGCGCTGTGCGCCGGGGTCTTACCCCCGCGGAACAGATCCCTCCCGTGGACCCTCCGGTCCAGCCTGGGCTCCGAATCCGTCAAAGTCCGTCACCCACTGGATTCTACACCTCCAAAGTCTGGTCAGACTCTCCCCCCGGAGATATCCAGAGGAGTTCTTCCAGGAGCTTAGGTGAGTCGTTGCTTTCACTCCCATGTCTACTCCATCTTAAAAAAAACAAATTCGCTTGGTCCTACATACTCTCCAGCCATCATACTAATACCACACCTCCCTTTGTGGGTAGACTCTTTGATCATTTATAATTCACACCTTCAATCCATGTCCTCTCACTCTCTTCTAAATGCTCTACAGTTTGAATGACCTCATCATTCCACTGAAATTCTCTTCCTAAAGATATCAGTTGTCTTTTAATTACCAAATACAGAAGCCTTTTTTCAGTCCTCATTCTTCTTGACTTCTCTGAAACTTTTAATGGCAACTGCTGATTACCTTCTTTTTCTGAAATTGTGAGACCGGTTTCTCCTGGTTCTTTTCCCCTATATTTGTCCACTCCCTATCAGTTTCTTTTGCCAGTTCCTTATTCATTTCATGCCCGCTAACTAAGACTCTTTACTTGGCCCTATTCTCTTCTCCCTCTAGACTACCTTATTTAGTGATCTAATCAAAACCAATGGGTTCAAATATCATTTTTTCCAGATAATTTTAAGATGCACATACACATATACATATACACACACCTAATCTCTCCTAAACTACCGTCATATATTACCAACTGCCTTCTGGAAATCTCAAATCAGATGCCTCATAGACAACTCAAACTCAACTTGTCCCAAACTGGACTAATCTTTTCCCAAACCTTCCCCTCATTTCCAAACTTCGCAGTCACTGTCAAAGTTACTACCATTCTCTAAGTCACTCAGGGTCATCAACTTTGAAGTTATCCTCCACTTTTCACCTTCACTTCACATATCTACCTTATTGCCACATCTTGTCATTTGTACCTTCACAACATCTCATATACTTACTTCCCCTTCTTTCCATTCACAGAGGCCCTAGTTCAGCTCCCCATCAGTATTTGTCTGGCTATCTCAATAAGCTTCTAACTAGTCTTCTTACCTCAAGACTTTTACCTCTTTCATTTATGTTTTTTTCAGTTGATCAGGGGATGTTCTGGAAATATAGGTCTGAACAAGTCAATCTGTTCAAGGAGCTCCGGTGGCTTCCTATTATCTCCAACATCTAATAAAACTAAAAACTATCATTTGACATTTAGTCCCATTCATGATCTAACCCCTTTCTACCTTTACAGTCTTCTTGTGCTTTATTTCCCTTCAAGCAAGTTATGATCAAACTATACTGCTGTTTCTCAGATACAATACTATGTTTCTTACCTTCATGTTTTCCTTTGTCCCCAGTGACTGGAATGCTGTATCCCCCAAATCTCTGCATTTTAGTTTCTTCCTTCAAGCCTCAATTCAAATCTCACAGCTTCCTGCAGGATCCTTCCCTTGTTTGCTCAGTCGTTCATGCCTTCCTCTCTCATATCACCTCCTATCTACTTTGTAAATATCTTATTTACATGCTGTCTCCCTACATTAGAAAGTAAACTCCTTGAGTGCAGGGATTGTCTTTTCTATTCTTCATGTCTTCAGCTATTAGGTACATGTACAAACCATCTAGAGAAAGCCTAACTATGCAAAAACATTTAATTTCTAATAAATAATTCAACCTTTGCCATCTGATGTCCTCTAGTACCATTGCCTTGCCTCCATACATATTCCATAGAAACTCTTTCTTTTCATTTACATCTTATCCTTCTTAGGTTGTGGTCACTTAGAAATTCCATTATCTAAATGGATCTGGGATCACAATAGATTGCATAAACCTGACATATAAGATACTTCTGACTTTCCTCACATTCTTTTGACAGTTTATGGATACTAGTGAAAGAGGTGGACTTCCTATTTGTCATATGACTGGCCCAGCTTTTTTCCTGAACATACATTTCTCAGATGATGTCCTTTATATACTATCTTGCCCTAGTTCCTTTCCTAAACGCAGTCCTACATCAGAAACTGGCTAGTAGAGATATATAAAAGGTTTAAGCCTTTATCTTGTCTAGATTAGTGTAGTTGCTTCCTAATTAGTCTTCCTGCCTCCAATATCCACTCTTCTCCAGTCTATTTTCTGCAAAAGAGCCAAATTGATAATACTAAGGCATAAGTCTGACCATATTTCCCTCACTCAAGAAGCTGCAATGACTTCCTCTTGTCTTTCAAACTCTCCATGACATTTATAGGCCTTAAAAATCTGGCTCCAGCCTTCCTTTCAAACTTTATAGTAGTAGATTACCTTTCTACATGCCCAATAGAGTCCAGACAAATTGCCTTACTTCTATGGACCATGCATGATATTCTATTTTCCATCTCTGTGCCTAGAATGTACTTCCTCCTTACCTCTACCTTGCAAATTTACTAATTTCCTTCAAAGCTCAGCTCACATGCCATCTACTGTAAGTCTATCTTAATTCTCCCTTCCTTCCACTCCTCCCTCCAGGTGACTAGTGCCCTTTCCAGAAGTGCTTTGTAGTAATTTCATCTCTCTCTCTCTCTCTCTCTCTCTCTCTCATATGTTTTCCTTGACTATGCATATTTGTTACAAGAAATGCCCTCTCCTTCTTCCAGTGGAGTAGAAGAAATAGAAAAGAAATTTCTATTAATTTTAGCAAATCAAGTTGAGGGTTTTGCTACAGATGTGAAATATTGGCTGTATTTTCAAATGAGATTACTGTATTTTTAATTTCACCTAACCATTTTACTTTGTTAGAAGATACCTCTTGGCAATAATCTGTGATCATAACATAAAAACAAAATATTTGAATTAAAAAGTTAAAAATTAATGAAGAAAGTTATTTTTCTTTCCTTTTCACCACTAAGGAAAAAAGGGAAACAAAACTCTTGTAACAAATATGAAAATTCAAGCAAAACAAATTCTTTCATTGGCCAGGTTTGTAAATCGAAGAATATAGACAAGTCACAATTTATGTGAGTTCAAATAACATGAAATTCAATTTAGTTTGAATTATAAAATGTCAGGTGGCATTTTATGTGAGCTAAAAATTCAGTCAATTTGATTCATGCGAGTTAGTCAATGGCTTTAACATGTCATTACATCATTGGTCTGCATTTGCCTATCATCACAAGTATATGCAGTGTGCTGCTGTGTACCATACTACACATAGTTGTGTTAATAGTTTTAAAACAGCCCTTAACACGGTGGGCAAATGGAAGAACATTTCAGAGAGAAACAGTCAGCACAAAAATGAAGAGGCTCATTATTACATAAATAAAAAAAAATAAATTGATTAAATAGCATGAATATGATCAGAATAGCTCTAAAACAGGATCAGGTATCAGAATGCCTGAGTTGATGGTACAAAATATTATAAAACATGTAGATCTATTTCTAAAGATGATCAGAGAAAAAAAAAAAAGAACCTATATGTTCTAAAATGTTTGTAGTGGCTCTCTTTGTGGTGACCAAGAAATGGAAATTGCAGTGATGCCCATCAGTTGGGGAATGACTGAACAAGTTATGGTATATGATTATGAAGGAATACTGCTGTGCTATAAGAAATGATGAGCTCAGTGATCTTAGAAACATGGAAATACTTGCTTGAAATAATGAAGAGCTAAATGGGCAGAACCAAGAGAACATTGTATATAGTAGTAGCCATATTGTTTTAAGAATGACTTGGAGCAAATAAGTCATTTCAACTATTATTAATTATAAAGGACGTATGAGGAAAGATGTTAGCTGAATCCAGAGAAAGAACTGATGAATAGATGTATAGAATTATTTTGCACACACACACACACACACACACATACACACACACACACACACACATACACACACATACACACACACACACATACACCGCTAATTGTGTCTAATGGTAGCCATCTCTAGAGTCAGGGAGAGAGAGGGAAGAAAAAAGTAATTTACATAATAACTTTATATATATTTAAAAAGAATAGCAAGTTGTACATAATAGGTTTGCAGTTTCATGAGCATTCTTATTGTACCATTGTCATGGAAATGCTTGTTTGATTACATAATTTTTTAAAAAATTAAAATAAAACATGTAGATGAAATAAAAGAGAAAAAAGACCACATTGCACCAGCTTTTTATGATTTATAAACAACTGCAAAAAACAGCCATGTGATGATGAACATTTAACTGCATGCATGAAAATTACAATAAAAAACATATTCCTCTTAGCGCAAAACCTGTTCAGATAAGCTTCAATTTATTTAAGGAAGTGAAAGGAAATGGAAATGAAGTGCATAATAAAGAAATTCTTGCTCCATTAAGTGGATAGTTTTATTACTTTAAAAATGGAGTTCACTTGCAATAGTGTGAAAATGACTGGAGAAGTGGATGAGGTGTAGATGAGGATGTAGCTGCTAAGTAACCTGATGTTTTGAAGAAAATGATTGAAAGTGGACACACTGATTAACAAACTTTTAATGTGAATGAATCAGGCTTTTTCTGGGAAGTGATGCCTTCTAAGAACGCCAAATATTCAACCTAAATTTAAAGTGTCAAAGGATCATCTAACACTCTTATTGGGAGGTAATGCAGAAGAAGATTTTAAATTAAAACCATTGTTTGTTCCTTATTCTTGAAATCTTCACCTTCTGAGAAGCTACAACTACCCATTACCTCTAGTTCTTTGGATGTCAAATGAGAAAGCAGTGGTGTCCAAAGCTGCTTTCAAAGGCTGGTTATTTTATAATATATTTAATATATTCGCTATTGGTATCTCATTTAAAGCATTACTGATTTTAGATAATGTCTCAAGTGCCATTTACCCTTGGTTCATTGTGTGAGAATGTGAGATGGGCATAAAGCTCTCTGAACCTACCAGCATTGGTACAAAGATTTAAAGAAAGAGAAGACAGTTTAGTCTATTCTGCTAATACATTTCAAATGACAATAATCATGTCATCATCATGTGTAATCTTATCTTTAGGTATAATATTCAGTAGTTAAAAAAAGTTTGCTTTCTCTAACTTCTGTAAGAAATTAATCAAAAATGCATGTTTCTTATCCTTTATGGTTGTATGATGCTAATAAATTGACAAAAACTTATTTTTAAATAGATTTCATTGTTTATTTCCATTAAGCTGGAATTAATGATCAGAGTTTGCATAAAACTTTGTAAATTTGAGTAATGCAATAGACTACAGAATTTATTGTTTACACTAATTGGGACCTAGCTTGCTAATCTATATTTGTAAAGGGAATTTTTCCCTGACCCCTTCTACCCCCAAATGTGCTTCTTCTGTGGATGAAGATTTCAATTTTTTTTATAATTTCTTCTTATTTTGATTCCTGATATATCAAGAGAGGAATGATTCCTCTGTGTCCTGTAATGGTCTGATCACATCTAGAATATTGTACTCAATTCTGAACAACACATTTGAAAAGTAACATCAAGAAACTGGAATTTATCTGATGTGAGTGTATGTGGGTGTGAATGTGTGTGAGAGTGTAAACACCCAGCCACCTGAACCAGACTAAAATGTAATTGGAAAATATTTCACAAAATAAATAAAAATACAACCAAACACAGATAACATTACATTTCAAAACTAAGTCACAAGGATCCTTTTATATGGATTACTTGCCCTGTTTCTATTTGTCTTTGACATCACTTCTCTAAAATGAGTCAGAAGAGAAATAGTTGAAAGAAGTAATTGGTGTTTAGCCTGGAGAAGTAAAATCTTAGGAAAAGTGTGAGAAAACAGAACAAATAAAACAAGAATCTTAAAATACTTGAAGGATTATTTTCTAGAAAAGGGATTATTTTTCTTAGCTCAAGAGGGCATGGCTGAATTTATAAGGAGGCAGATTTTGACTTACTATAAAGAAGAATCTTCTAACAACAATTGGGCATCCCAAATATGCGTATGTGGGATGCTTTGTGAAGAAAGAAGTTAAATATCCCTGGAATTATTCAGCTAGACACTTCTTGATACCAGGTAGAGGAATGCTATAGATTAATACTTTGGGAGATTAATTAGATGACCTTCAATTTCCCTTCCAACTCTAAGATTCCAGTATTCCTTTTTATTAATGTACCTTAACTTCAGACATCTCAGTAACTTATAGTGTTTTCCAAATGTGTATTTAAGATCTTGTATCTAGAAATTGGGGCATTTTAAAAAAGAGACTAATTTGTAAATGAACTGATGGAAAGTACCCAACAGAAGAGGCAAGTTTGATTCATAGCCTAAAAGTAATGATTTTTAATATGTACAGGGTCAAAACCCAATAATGAGTAGAATACAATTGAGCTAACAGAAAGTCTTTTTTCTTTATATAGCTTTTTTTCGAATTGTAACTTGGAGCTTTGTGCCATATTTCAATGACTCCCCTCTTCCAATTGTCAGTTTAAACATGTAGGTTTTCATAGTATATTCTTTGGAATGGTATTCTGGTTTGGAAAAATGGTAATTATTCGTAGTTTTCTAGTAAAAGTGAATGGTTCAACTTTGATTCTGCTTCTGAAATGCACATTTGAAAACTGCTTCAGAATCTAGACTTAATTTTCCATATTTATTAAATAGGAATAATGTAGTATAGTACTACTTGTAGCACAAATATGTTGTGGTGATCAAATGAGTTAAATGTAAAAGTACCTTTAAAAAATTGTGTAAATCAAACAAGTGCTACGTCAATTTAATTGGCTAAGAAAAACATTGTTGGCAATGACAATGTTGTGTTCAATTCTTCTCTTTTATGTACCATCACTGAAGGAAAATGAAAAGCCCACTGAAACGAAAAATACCACAGAATAACTTTAAAGCCTACTGCCAATGGAGATTAATACAAAGAGAGCTGCTAACATCCCTAGCCTAGGCTAAAACTTTGTTCTTCTTTGTAGACTTATTTTCTTTCCATTTTTTAAATTGATGAATTTTAACAAAGATATAAACACTCAAACACAAAGTGTACTACTTGAAAATTTATATGCAAAATGATGCAGAAGACGGTTAATGACTCGTAATATGATAGAGATACACTTTTGTAATTTGCAACTTATTTAAAAAAATGAAGGTTGTGTGGTCTATTTTTAACAAGATAGTACCAAGCCCACTTTTTATCTCATTTACATGTGATCTTTTGTGTACAATGTCTTCATTTTATTTCACTTTGTGCAACTTTTCCTATCTCCATTTGATTCTTCAATGTTAGTCATCCTTTAAGCTTCAATAATACCATTTTTTCCCTCATTATCTCCCTGTCCCATCCCCATATCTAATCTGTGGCTGACTCTTGTGGATATTACCTTCACAACATCTCTCATATCTATGCCCTTGATAAAGTTGCCACAATAATAGAAACCCTGATCACCTTATTTCTATAGGATTACAATAACTTTCTGGTTGGTCTCCCTGTCTCACTCCAGTCTAACTTCTACTCAATAAACTCCAATAACTCCCTATCATCTCCAGGATCAAACATCAAACCCCCTCTTTGGGTTTTTCCTATCACAACACTTCACGGCCTTTCCATTCTTATTACACTTTAGTTCCTGTACTCTGATTCAGCAATTTGCTGTTTCTCACTCACAATCCTTTGCCTCCTACTGTGTCTTGCACAAAATAGGTACTGAACGAATGCTTGTTGTATTGAATTGAACACCATAAACTTTTTGCTACTAAAGGTCCTGCCACTATTGATATTTTTGTAGGGATAGATATTTTTTCCTCTAATACTTCTATGGATCATAATTTCATTGGGGGATCATTGGGTCAAAGAGTATGAATAACACACACACACACACACACACACACACACACATATATATATGCCATATATTTTCTGAAAATGTATACTACATATTTTCTGAAGTCATCAGAACAAATCACATCTCCATTTAGGATGAATTAGGTGGCTTGCTTTCACACTATCTGAATAGCATAGGATTTTTCTCACCTTTAAGGAATGAGTTGAATGAAAAAGCATTTATCCCTACTATTTACTAAGTAATAGGGATACAAATACGGAAGTGGGATAGTCCCTGCCCTCAAAGAGATTACATTCTAACGAGGAAAGACAACATATGCAGAGTAAACATATACAAGGGAGTAGTGGCCAGGGATGTTTGTTTATAAATCATAAGCATGAGGAATGAAGACATAAGACATTAAGCCATTTGGCTTCATATGCCCTTTCCAGAAACAATATTATTGATTTGATTATGCTTCCCAGAGAAAGAAGCAGAAGGCAGGAGGAAAGGTGGGGAGATATACACACATGAGTTGAGTAGATTAAGTTTGGGTGGAAATTAATGCCTGACTGATGCCAGCTAGACACAAGCACTTATATTCACTAATATTGTACCATCTTTGCTAGTAGGTTAGATGTTGGTTGATAACTGAAAGTTATTTTTAATTTGCATTTTTTACTAGCAATTTTGAATGCTTTGGCCCTTGGTTGTTGTTAGTTTGTGTTTCTTCATCTGAAAAACTGAATAAACTGCCTGTTTATAATCTTTGAGCTCTTATGCATTGTGGAATGTCATTTAATCTTCTTGATTTTATTAATTCCATGTAGACTTTAGATGTTAGATCTTTGTAAAAAATGTTTAATGGAAACACTTTTCCTCATGTTTTCATGGTGTGCATTTAGATGATTTATACATTTTTTTAAAATTTGGGATACATTCATTGTATAATATGCTGATGTAGTCTATTTTCCTCCAAATTACTATCTAGTTTTCCTAGCAATTTTTGTTGCATGATAAGATCAATGAGAACAACAATTTGGATTCTTGTGTTTATTGAACACTAGATATACTTGCGTCTAAATCTTATGTATCTAATCTATTCTACTGATCTACTATTACGTATTGGAGGCAGATATGTGGCACAGTAGATAGAATGCTGGACCTGAAGACAGGAAGACCTGAATTCAAATGTGACCTCAAACATTTACTAGCTACATGATCCTGAGTAAGTCATTTAATCTCTGTTTGCCTCAGTTTGTTCAACTATAAAATGGAGATAAAAATAGCACCTCCCAGGGTTGTTGTGAGGATCAAATAATATAATGTTTATAAAGTGCTTTTTCTGGTACACAGTATGCACTATATTCTCTGATCTCTCTCCTCCCCCCTTGCATGTAATACCAAATAGCTTTGATAACTAAATAAGGGACGTGAAGTTCAGAGATTTGCTTAAGAGCACACCTAGTTAATTAGAGTATCAAAATTAGACTTTCTGTCTTCCGATTCCATTCTGATCTTGCCAGGGAGTTTTCCATTTTAGCATATAGTCTCACAAACTATTTTGGTTACATTCTCTTGTTGAGAGGGAGGACAATACCTAGAATGATTTTTAAAAGGACAAGTAAATATTATTTTAGTCTTAAGGTCCTTGATTTTTTTAGTCCCGCCCCTTTATTAAAGAAACCTTTCTTCTTTTTTAATTTCATTTTCATTTCTTCTACCTAGAGAGTTAGTTATCCATTGCAACAGAAAAAATAAATAATTAAATGAAAGCAAGATTAAAAACAGTTCAGCAAAAGAAACCAACTAAGTCTGATAGCATATGAAATGTTATGCCCAAGGGAAACCATACAACATAAGGTTAGGGTTCAAAACCACAGGTGTCTATGTGAAATAATATTGTATTAGGAACATGGTCTTTCACAGAATAAAAATCCACAATTAAACATAAGTGAGGTTGGGACATCGTTGAGATCTCTCATTCTTCTTAGACGACTTCTTTCTCTGTGTTCCTACTACTGGAACAGTTTTTTGCCTGCTCAAATACACATTCACATACCTACCAGATGATCTATTTAGAAGTGATCTCTCATGGTCTTGAAGAAAGGATCTAAGGATGTGGTAGACATCAGATGCTGTTGTGGGTTAATAATGCTGCCAAGGGGAAATTACTACCTCTTTCTTCTCTCCTCCTCTTTCTTTTTGAAAGTACCAAAGCTTCCACCACAGCCTATACCAAAAACCTCTGTCCTCCCATCTGAAAGTTGATATCACATTTCTTTTCTTTTTTCATTTTCTTTCTTTGTAATGACTACAAATCCCATGACTGTTTTGTCCAGTCCTTCCAAGATTACAAAGATGATGATGATGATGACCAGCATTTATATAGTATCTTCTATGTGCCAGGCACTGTGCTAAGAACTTTACAAATATTATGCAATTCGATCCTTGCAATCTCACAAAAATCCTATGAGTTAAGTGCTACTATTATCCCCATTTTGCAGTAGAGGAAACTGAGGCAAATAGAGGTTAAGCAACTTTCCCAGGTCTGAGGCCAGATTTTAACCCTAGTCTTCCTGACTCTAGGCCCAGAAGTCTCCCCCATACTGCCTGACTGCTTAAGTATCTGCACTCTTTATATTCATCATTTAATGTGACACGTTAATATTCCATTACATCAATGTACCAGAATTTGCTTAATTATTCCCTAATCAATATACATCTGATTTGTTTCTAGTTTTTTTCCCTAGGGATAGAAAATGTTGCCATGAATAATCTGTTGCATGTGAGATATGTTATCAAATTGCTTGGAATTTGTGGCACACAGTGGAATCTCTGGATCAAAACAGATGTATTGTTTTTGCTTAATGCCAAGTAACTTTCCAAAATTATTGGACCAACTCACAGCTCTGTTAATAGCGTGTTACTGTGCTTATCTTTCCACAAACTCTCCAACATGGATTACTCCCATCTTTTGTCATCTTTGCCAGTTTGCTGGGAGTGAAGTAAAACCTCAGAGATGGTGTGATTTGCAGTTACCTAGTTTTAACAATCTGGAGAAATCTTTTATACCATTGTTAATAGTTTGCAGTTCTTTTCAGAACTCTTTGAACATGTCCCTTGACCATTTATCACTTGGATGACTATTGATCTTATTTTTGGATAATTTCCCTAACCAATGGCACCTTCCTCCTCCCAGTTAAGGCAAGCTTTTGTAGCTGCTAATGGGGCAAGTTACCTTAATGGGGAGGCAGAAGAAGGTTCCAGGTGATTCAAGCCACAGACCTTAGTGGAGATAACCTAGTTCCCTGTGCCTGTGTATACCAGAAATAGCAATTCTTGACTGTGAGGACTGCCTTACTTTTATCTTTCTTGTGGGCTGTGCACATAGTAAGCATTTAGTGTTCTTTTCATTCTTTAATTCATTATCAGAGATATTTGAAAGAAATGTTTTCTTCTCTGTTGACAACTTCTTTTTTTATCCTAAGCATATAAAAAAATTGTTCATGCAGAAACTCTTCAATGTCATGTAAACATAATTATCCATTTTAGTTTTAGTAAAGAAATCAATTCCTTATTTGATTAAGAATTATCTTGTTAAATATTTTCATACTTGGTGATTTCAGTGCAAAAGTTGGCATAGAAAAAAAGCAAAAAAAAGTATTGGAAAATTATGGGTCAGGATAAAGGAATGAACCAAAGATGACCTATAAGCTTCATACATTATGAATATTTTTCTTGAGAAAAGAATCTGAAGAATATGTCAGGTACAAAACAGTGTCATAAAAATCTATTACATTTTAATAGACAGGAAATCACTTACTGATATGGATATCCTTCCTGAATGTACTTCTATGTACAGTCAGATCACCAATGAGTTAGAGCAAAGATCAAAATTAACATAAAGCTAGATGAAAAGAATAGAAATAAGAAAAATTTGTAGTATGCAATTAAAAAAAATTCCGTGACCTTTTAAAATGAGCTAATGATGCCTCAAATTGGATACTAGATGGAAGAAAAGACATTGACTCATAGCTGATTCCAAATATAAGTTTAAGCTAAGCAAATAATTCCCCATAATGAGATCAAAGGAGTCTAAAACCACATTAGTCAGCAAATATTTGATTTGCTTGACAGGTGGAAAGGTCTGGCACCCATCACAAAACTCATTTAGAATATAACTACATTTGTAAAACTTTAGGGAGAGGGATGGTGGAAGATTATGAACAGTATTGCTTTATAGAACAATGAGAAGTAGTGGTGTGGTGAAAATGTTTAGGGGATGTGATTCAGTTAAGCTGTCTCACAAGCATTTAATGATAAAACTTGAAGGAAGACAACAGATGAAGTATGGAAAAGATTTACAGCCTTTTTTTTTTAAAAAAAATACTTTTTAGCATCAAGTATTTTGGAACCACTATACCTATACTTACATTCCCAAATGTGCTGTCAGAAAAAGTGGAAATGGCATTGAAGAAAAAAATTAAGGTTAGAAATGAAACTAGAATACACTAAATGAAACTATATATTGATGCTTAAGAAAACAGTTTTGAGAAGATTGGTTGATAAACTCCTGAAATACATGAAAAACATTTTGAAAGAACAATGTCATACTTAGAAAAAAATTAAGAGAACATCAACAATAACCTATCCATGCATGTACTTTCTCATATATGTGAAAATGTTATGTCAAATATCTACATATACATTAAACATATCTTGGATGAGGGTGGTAGAAATAACTCAGGGTTTCTAAAGTGATGTTCTATAATTATTGCTATCACACAACTGACAGAAGGACACAATACAAGATCCCACCATACTTATTGTTTATTGACTATAAAAATGCATTTGATTTAATAGAGAAAAATTTTGCCTTAAAGACTCTCTACTGAAAAAGGTGACATGAAAAAAATGTCTTAAAATTTTGACAAATTGTAAGATTTCTTGAAATATATGAGATAATCTTGTTTGATAAACCACTGATCATTAGAATCCCATAAGGCATGAAATAAGAACTATGCTCATTAAAATATTTGCTACTATCATAGAAGAGTTATTTTATGGGGTCCTATTCTGAGATATTTCCCTTGGATGGTGAGGTCTGTGAGATTCTCCTGATTGAAAATGACTTTGCTGGATTGTTTGACATTCCAGGACATGATCAAGATTCCTAAATGACAAACAGCATTGTTCAAAAGAATTTAGTTTATATATCCACACAGGAAAAACCAATTGAATAAAGAATTCTGAGTGGCCAGAATGATATGCACTTGGGATGAAAACATATAGAGCTCATACACACATATGTGCATACTCACATGCATGTGCGTGCATGTGGATGTGTATCTTGGGTAGATATTACAAATGTGCCCAGAACTTCTCAGGAGGAAGAGAAGAAATTGGATTGCCTTTGGGAAATTTCATTGTTCTTTTGTTACATATAGATTACGTTATTTTATTTTATTTTATTTTTTAATAATTAAATTTATTTATTTAACTTTTAACATTCATTTTCACAAGATTTTGGGTTACAAATTTTCTCCCCTTTTATCCCCTCCCCCCCCCCAAACACCAAGCATTCTAATTGCCCCTGTGACCAATCTGCTCTCTCTTCTATCATCCCTCTCTGCCCTTGTCTCTGTCTTCTCTTTTGTCCTGTAGGGCCAGATAGCTTTCTATACCTCTTTACCTGTATTTCTTATTTCCTAGTGGTAAGAACGTTACAGTTGATCCTAACACTTTGAGTTCCAACTTCTTTACCTCCCTCCCTCTCCACCCCTTCCCTTTGGAAGGCAAGCAATTCAATATAGGCCAAATCTGTGTAGTTTTGCAAATGACTTCCATAATTGTTGTGTTGTATAGGACTAACTATATTTCCCTCCATCCTATCCTGTCCCCCATTACTTCTATTCTCTTTTGATCCTGTCCCTCCCCATGAGTGTCGACCTCGAATTGCATTCTCCTCCCCATGCCCTCCCTTCTATCATCCCCCCCACCCTGCTTGTCCCCTTATCCCCCACTTTCCTGTCTTGTGAGATAGGTTTTCCTACCAAAATGAGTGTGCATTTTATTCTTTCCTTTAATGGAATGTGATGAGAGTAGACTTCATGTTTTTCTCTCACCTCCCCTCTTTATCCCTCCACTAATGAGTCTTTTGCTTGCCTCTTTTATGAGAGATAATTTGCCCCCTTCAGTTTCTCCCTTTCTCCTCCCAATATATTTCTCTCTCACTGCTTGGTTTCATTTTTTTTTTTAAGATATGATCCCATCCTCTTCAATTCACTCTGTGCACTCTGTCTCTATGTATGTGTGCGTGTGTGCATGTGTGTGTGTGTAATCCCACCCAGTACCCAGATACTGAAATGTTTCAAGAGTTACAAATATTGTCTTTCCATGTAGGAATGTAAACAGTTCAACTTTAGTAAGTCCCTTATGGTTTCTCTTTGCTGTTTACCTTTTCATGGTTCTCTTCATTCTTGTGTTTGAAAGTCAAATTTTCTTTTCAGCTCTGGTCTTTTCATCAAGAATGCTTGAAAATCCTCTATTTCATTGAAAGACCATTTTTTCCCCTGAAGTATTATACTCAGTTTTGCTGGGTAGGTGATTCTAGGTTTTAGTCCTAGTTCCTTTGACTTCTGGAATATCACATTCCATACCCTTCTATCCCTTAATGTAGAGGCTGCTAGATCTTGTGTTATCCTGATTGTATTTCCACAATACTTGAATTGTTTCTTTTTAGCTGCTTGCAATATTTTCTCCTTGACCTGGGAACTCTGGAATTTGGCCACAGTGTTCCTAGGAGTTTCTCTTTTTGGATCTCTTTCAGGCGGTGTTCTGTGGATTCCTTGAATATTTATTTTGCCCTCTGGTTCTAGAATCTCAGGGCAGTTTTCCTTGATAATTTCATGAAAGATGATGTCTAGGTTCTTCTTTTGATCATGGCTTTCAGGTAGTCCCAAAATTTTTAAATTGTCTCTCCTGAATCTATTTTCCAGGTCAGTTGTTTTTCCAATGAGATATTTCACATTATCTTCCATTATTCCATTCTTTTGGTTTTGTATTGTGATATCATGCTTTCTCACAAAGTCCTTAGCCTCCATCTGTGCCATTCTAGTTTTGAAAGAACTATTTTCTTCAGTGAGCTTTTGAATCTCCTTTTCCATTTGGCTAATTCTGCTTTTGAAAGCATTCTTCTCCTCATTGGCTTTTTGAACCTCTTTTGCCAATTGAGTTAGGCTAGTTTTCAAGATGTTAATTTCTTCAACATTTTTTTGGGTCTCCTTTAGCAGGGAGCTGATCTGCTTTTCATGCTTTTCTTTCATCTCTCTCATTTCTCTTCCCAGTTTTTCCTCTACCTCTCTAACTTGATTTTCAAAATTCTTTTTGAGCTCTTCCATGGCCTGAGCCCATTGTGTGGGCTGGGACACAGAAGCCTTGATTTCTGTGTCTTTGCCTGATGGTAAGCATTGTTCTTCCTCATCAGAAAGGAAGGGAGGAAATGCCTGTTTGCCAAGAAAGTAACCTTCTATGGTCTTATTTCTTTTCCCTTTTCTGGGCATTTTCCCGGCCAGTGACTTGACCTCTGAATATTCTCCTCACACCCACCTCGCCTCCTGATCCTCTCAGCCAGCATTTGGGGTCTGAGATTCAAATGCTGCTTCCAGCCTTAGGGCTTTTGGCGGGGGCAGGGCTGCTATTCAGTATGATATTATGATCAGGTGCTGAGGTTGGGGCAGGGCCACCTCTCAGGCTCAGTTCCCTCAGGGGGTTTATGCACAGACCTTCCACAATGGATTCAGGCTCCTGCCCCCTTGGGGAGCCCCTGTCTGCAGCCGCCTCTCAGCTTCTACCTGGGGGGGGGGCCGAATCATGGGGGCACCCCACTCCCCTCTCGACCCGCCAAAGAGACTCTCTCACCGACCCCCGTCACCTGTGGGCAGAGGGACCCGCTCGGCCGCTGGTGATCTCGTCCCTGAAGCCTGCTCGGATCTGTTTCTCTTGGTGCCGCGGCCGCGGCCGCAGCAGGTCCGGGCTGGGCTCCGCATCTGCAGTGCGACGGACCTTTTGCGATAGGTTTGCTGGTCCCTCTGTGGGTGGAGGGACCCGCGTGGCTACTGGAGATCCCGTCCCCGAAGCCCGCTTGGATCTTTTCCTCTCGGTGCCGCAGCCGCGGCAGGGCTACACTCAGCTCCCTGTCCCGGCGCCCAGTCCGCAGCGTGAAGGATCCCCCCGCGAGAGGTTTGCAGGTCCCTCCGGAACAGAAATCTCCCTCGCTCCAATGTTCTGTGGCCTCTGGGTGCAGAACTCGTTGTGAGTTACTTCCCTATAGCCGTTCTATGGGTTGTGGGTTCGGAGCTATGTGTATGTGCGTCTTTCTACTCCACCATCTTGGCTCCGCCCCCGATTACGTTATTTTATAATTGTATTATATTATAGCAATTACATACAGATGAAGAACCAGTAAAGAAATCATTAGAAAACTGATGTCATCAGATTGGTTCTGGGAAGTGTGAAATCAAAGTTGCCCAGTTGGAGGAGGTAAATAGTGTTGACCTGAAAACTTACCAAGAAAAGGCAACATGGCTAAATGCATACATTTTATGATTTAATTAATTAATCAATTCCCTATTAAAGAAAACAGTAACATAATGCATTATGGAGCCAGAAATGTTCTGGCTACCCAGTGCAGAAATCTTCTGGCTTATATACATTTTGCCGTGAGAAAGGAACTCTCCTAGTTGAACAAATCATAAATTTAGTAAGACAAGACAATTAACAAAGTAATGTTGGTCAGGCCTTGGGATTCCAAGCTGGGTAAACATATGTCTCGGAAATCCCACCACTAGTAAGTGGTAGGCTTCCTGCCCTAAACAGATAACTGACATAGGAAAGGGTAAACAAAGTTCAATAGAAATTACGACCTAAGATGTCTGTGTTTTCTTTACCATTAACATGCCATAACATAGTGTAGGTCTACAAATATTAAGATATGGAAAACGTCCCATTATTCAAGATAGTGTCTTAGGTTAAAGGTCTCCTTAAGGAATGTAGAGTCTGCCTTGGCTGGCTTTTGCTGACATAGGAAGAGGCACTCTCTGAGTTTGCTTCAGAGAGAACAAAGAGATTATTCCAAAATTTTATATTAAACATTATCAATAGGCAGCATTAACAGAACAGAGGGAGGAGCATTGCAGCTGGTGGACAAGGTGGGACTAGGGGTTACCGCCAAGATCAACAAAGCCCATGTGGCAAAGCATCCTGAAGGGGTGGTAATCACCAAAACAATTATCAATCATATTAAAGAACGACATGGAAAAAACAGGCATAAATGCTATGGCCTTGCAGGATGCTGTAGCTTGCAGGATGAGGACATTGAATGGAGACTGATCTTCCATTGATCTGAGACATAAAAAGACTTTTAGCATATGACACAATGTTTCTGAATGTATTTAGTGCTTGGTTTATTTTTTCCTTACTACCCTGATAAATGTTTAGAAGCATTACTAGGTGTCAGTATTTTTGACAGATACATTGAAGTAGAAGAAGAAGTAGACACTTTCTGTCTGTCATAGCTATACCATCTGCGGCAAGCAATGGATTTTTCCCTTCTTACTGAAAACATTCCATTAAAATCACTCCTTTTTTGGTTATCCTTAGGAACTTTTTGCAAACCTTAATTAACCCTGGCCTTTGTCCTTTCTGATGTTAATTTTAGAATGCCATTCTTGCATATTCATCCATATTTTGTACCCTAATTTACATTTTGATTTGTATACTTTTTATATTTAGGGCCATCAAATAGATTACTGTATTTCTTATTCAATAGATGATTTTTGACAGAATTTTTATTTTGGAGAGCCTCCCATCCCATTTTAACTATGACCCATTGATTTATACCAATTATTACTTTTTTCCCCCCTGAAACCTATTTTTCTGGTGGGTGCATATCTCTGTCTAGTATTGCTTATTATGAATTCTAAGATGACATGGTCACTTAATCCAAAGTGTTTGCCATTCCCGCTTTACTATCTAGATCTTCCCTTAAACATCAGAATTAAGTTCCCAGTAGCAGTTGCCTCTTGATGCTTCCTCTATTTTCTGAGGAATGAATTTGTCAGCAAAGCAAGAATTTATAAATTTTTCTGCTTTCAACGTATTGAAACTTTTAGCAACTAGTTACGATCTGCATCTCTATCTGAGATTCTCTGAATTTTGCGATCTGCATAGGAAATATTTTTTTCTTCTCCATTCAGCTCAGCAGTGTGTATTACTTCTGTTATTTCATCCTTACCTACATACCTCTCCCTCTTTATCTTTAATCTCTCTCATCTTTATGACATAGAGTTTGACCCTCCCAACCCTTCTTTTAGATCCATTTTTTTAAACTAAGATATACTCTTTCTTTACTATCCTAGTTGTAAATCCATCCCATCAAGTCTCAGTGATATTTATGAGATCATATATTGTGTTGAATTTAAATCTGTTTCATACGTTGCCATGCATGGATATGTGGCTATCTATGGCCGTAAATGTTGTTCCTGATCCTTTCTTCTGTTATTTTGTCCTGTGAACTAGTGAGCTTTCTTTCTATCTTTTAAATATTATATTCATTTTCTTTTATAGTATCCAGTTTTATAGTAATGATAGTATATAGCCATTTCAACATCTCTCCCTCTGAAATATTAGATTAAAGTCCTCTTGATCAGGTCTGAAAAGTATGCTGTACATATGCTTTCTAGTTTTCGTGAAATTCACTCTCCCTTTTTATGAATTCATCATTCTGGTATCTTAATCCAGAAAACTAAATCTTGTTTTTCTATACTAGCAATTCACTTCTCATAACCTCTCTTCTCTTTCAAAGTCATGATCTTTAATATTGGGTGCTACTTCTTCAAAAGATCTGATTGTATCCTTTAGGGGAAGAGTTTCATACAGGTTGTCTCTAGTTAGCTTCAGTGATTTTATAGTTTCTTCTAGTAATCACCTCATAAATGCCTTTTAATTCATTCTTATTCTCTGTGTCTTATTTTGCTGTTCATCAGTTTGTTTAGACTGTAAGACCTAATCCCTCCACACGGATCTTCCAACTTTCCCCTCCCACTGCTGCCACTACCTTTATGAATTATTTCCTCTACTCTGCCTAACAAGCCTATCTCCTTCTTGTCAACCAAGTACAAGGAATACTTAATCAAGTCTTTTCACTTTCTTCTCAAGCAGGAAGATTAGGTTGCTGTTGAATAAAACACGTGGCTGGAAAGTAAGTCAGAGAAGAAGATAACCATAGATAACACAAGCCAGTGAGTCATCCAAATGAGTCTATGTATTGATATAAAAATATTCCTGTAGCTTGTTTGTCTTATGTTTGAATAATACAAAAGCTACTTTTTGAGAAATTTATGCTATGGTCTGATTCTTCTATGACCCATGTATTAAAATTAGTTGAATTTCATGTGTTCCTAACCCAAGAAAATTTATAAGTGAGACTAAAGAAAATAAGACTGCTCTCACACGAAAAATCAGCATCTTCTGTATTGTCTGCATGTGGTGTGAATCCTTTCTCTTACCCTGTCCTAATCTGTACTTGTATTGGCAGGTCTTGAATTCCCAGAGAAGAGCACATTACCTGGCTACAACTCAAAACCCTCTGTCAATTCAATGACTGTATCGCATGCTAGCTGGGCATACAGCACAACCCTCTAAGAGCCTATTCCTTAATCTGTAAGGAGGGAAATGAGAGATTTCCCTCCTCACGTTTTGTGTCTTTCTCATAGTGTAATACCAAATATAGGACCCTCTGCTGTTCATTCATAACAAATTGTCAATTCTTAGTGCCTGGAATGTGCTCTCTCCACATCTTAGAATGAACAATGAATGAGCATTTATTAAGTGCTTAATTTCGGCAAACACAGTGCTAAAGGCTGTGGATACATGTAAAAAAAAAAAAACACAGTGCTTGCTTTCAAGGAGTAAAACTCTAATTGAGTCTTAAGTGTCTGTGTGCCAGGCATTGTGCTAAGCATACAAAGAAAGGCATTAAATACTCTCTGCCTTCAGAGAGCTCACGATCTAATGGGAGGTGACTCATAAAAAAAGGGTCGGGGCAGTGTAGCCCTGGAGGAAAGTAATCTGACGAGACAAGAATTGAGTTGATATAAAAACTCAACATAGGGTTGATTTCATCCTATAGAATGATAAGTCTCTGGAGGTCATCAATTCCAGAAGAGCAGCTGGGCAGGAAATAATGAAGTGAATGCCCCAGGTGTCCTGCTTAAATGGTAGAAGATGTGATAGGAGATCTCCAATACTTCCCCTCCCCCTTCTTCCCCTTCAGTAAGAAGGAAGTAGGAGCCCAAGGATCAGGGACACTCAGAATATGTGAGTTTCAGAGTTGATTTGGGAGACAAAGCACACAGGAGAGTTCATCCCCCCCAAGGGTGGATGAAGAGGTCTGGAGGTCCTTAGCCTTAAATAAGATAGCAAGTGGGAGCTCTTCTTTTTCTTTTTCAGTTTACAGTTGATGAAATTCTATACTTCATTTGAACTTTACAATGAAAACTATTTGACATAGGGAAAAACATGTTGGTCTGAGTGCCTGAGGGTCAGGGTTTGAATTCCATTGCTGCTACTCCCCACTGGTGTGACCTGGGGCAAGTCCCTTGTCACTCTTTGGGGTGGATCAGGGGACAGCTAAGTTCCCTTACAGCTCTAAATTTATGATCCTACAGTCACATGCGACTGGTCCAACAGATGTCATTCTAATTTTTCATATAAAAAGTCTGAGGTTCAGAGATATGTGACTTGCTCAAACCATCCTGCTAGCAAGTTGGAGAGGCAGGACTGTTGCCTGTGTCTTTTGGCATGCAGTCAGGCACCTACTTGACACAGAAACTGGTTCCAACTACTAGGGTTACTTTATTTTTTAAATAATTTTTTCTTGATGTCTTCTGTGTCTTACACCATCATAGCTATCCCAAGTATTCTTCCTTTTCCCGCTCCTAGAGAGCTATCCAGTATAAAACATAATATATTTAGAGAGGAGAAAAAATTCAACCTAACTGACCAATATATTGAAAAAGTCTGAAAACGTGTGCAATGTTTAACTCCTGTGGTCATCCTACCTCCATGAAGCGTTGAGTTAGGAATGTCCTCTCATGTCTCTTCATTCAACTCCCATTTGATCTTTATAGTTTCATTACATTTACTTTTGATTTTTGAGTGAGTAGTTGTTCTTTCATTTTATAACATTGTTGTTACTACATATGTTGTTTTCTTAGCTTTGCTTACCTCACTCTACATGAGTTCATAAAGATTTTTCCATGCTTTTCTGTATTCATCTCACACGTTATCTCATAACACAATAATATTCCATTACATTCACGTTCCACAATTTTTTTAGCCATTTCCCAGTTGATTGCTATCCCTAGCTATCACAAAAAGTGCTGCTATAAATATTTTGTAGTGTATGGGGATATTTTGTTTTTATCTGTGACTTCCTTGGGCTATAAGTCCAGTGATGGTGTCTCTGGTTCAAAAGGTATGGGCATTTTACTCTGTTTATATAATTACAGATTACTTTCCAAAATGGTTATTCCATTTCATAGCACCAACATTGTATTAGTGTTCTTATCATTCTGCAGCCCCTCTAACATTGCCTATTGCCATTTTGGGAGTCATTTTTTGCCAATTTATGGCATGTGAGATGAAACCTCAAGGATGTTTCGATTTGCATTTCTCTTATTTTTGGTAGTTTGGCTGCGAGTGCATTGCATTTCTTCTTTGGAGAAATGCTTGTCTATATTCTTTGTTCACTTGTCTGTTGGAGAATGGTTATAAGATATATATAATAGGTGTGTGGAGGTATACATACACACACATACCTACCCACCCACCCACTAATTATTTATATATCTTGGAAACCAAAGCCCTTGTCTGAAAAATTAGATACAGGTTTCCACACCCTCGCCCCTATTTGATCATTTCCCTTCTTATCCTAGGTGCATTAATTTTATCTGTGCAGAAGCTTTTTAGTTTCAAGTTATTAAAGTTATCTATTTTATCTTTTGTAATTTGCTCTCTTGTTTGGTTAAGGATACATTTCCTGCCCATAGATATTAGAGGTATATGATCTATGTCTCCTAGTTTTTTTTTAAAATAATGTGATCTTTAATATTAAGGTCATATATTCATCTAGAATGCATTGTGCATTACAGCATAAGGTATTGATATCAGCCTAATTTCTGCCAGACTGATTTTTAGTTTTCCCAGAAGGTTTTGTTAAAAATCAAATAAGGAATTTTTCCTAAGTAATTTATGTTTTCCACTTTATCAAACACTAGGTTAATGAGTGGTAGTTTTCCTAATTCTCCCTTATCTAGTCTGTTCTATTAGTCTATCTATTTTTTTTAACCAATACTGGATGGTATTGATGACTGTAGCTTTATAATATAATCTCAAATCTGGAAGTGATATTCTACCTTCATTCTTACTTCTTTTTGTCATTTCCCATGCTATTGTAGATCTTTTATTTTTTCAAATGAAATTTATTATTATTTTATCAAGTTTCATAAAGTATCCCCTTCATCATTCTATTAGTAGAGCATTAAAAGTGTACATTAATTTTGGTAGTATTGTTATTTTTGTTATATTGGCATGGCATCATCATGAGCATTGAATATTCTTCCATTTAATTTTTTTCTTTAAGGAGCACTTTGTAATTAAATCTATACAAGTCCTTTGTGTGTTTTGTAGATCATTTCCTCAGGTATTTCATGCATGTTTTAGTTATATAGAGTTATCCTTTTTTATTACTGCTTCTTGTCTTTTGTTATTATATAGAAATTTTATTGATTTTAAGGATTTATTTGTAGCCTGTAACTTTGCTGGAACTATTAATTGTATCAATTATTATCTTTGCTGATTCCTTAGGAATTTTCAAATAAACTAACATATCATCAGTGAAGAAGAACAGTTTTATCTCCTCTTTACTTATTTTTATGTATTTAATTTATTTCTCTTGTCTTATTGCTGTTGCATTTTTAGAATATATCAAATGAAAGTGGGGAAAGTAAGAAAAAAAGAAAGGAAAAAAGGGAAAGAAAGGAAAGCATCCTTTGCTTTACTCCTGAATTTATTGGAAAAGGTTCCAGTATATAGTCATTGTATATGGTCCTTGCTTTTGGTTTTAGATAGAAACTTTTTATAATATTAAAAGGTCCCTCTATGCCTACACTTTGTAAGGTTTTTCTAATAAAAGTATTTGTCAAAGGCTTTTTTTTTAATCTGTTGAGATAATCATGTGGTTTTGGGTATTTTGGTTTTTAATATGAATAATTATCTTGATTGTTTTCCTAATGTTAAACTGTCTTTGCATCCCTAGTATAAATCCTAATTGATCATAATGAATGATTTCTCAGATAAATTGTAGTCTGTCAAGATTTTGTTTAAGACTTTTGAGTCAAATTTCATTAATGATATTATCCTATAGTTTTCTTTTCATGTTTTATTTTGTTCTAGATTAGGCTTATTTGTCTCATAAAAGAATTCTGGTCGAGTGCTTTCTTTCTCATTTTTTTAGAGTAATTTGTGAAGTATTGGTACTAACTCTTTTTTTAAAAAAAGTTTGATAGCATTCTCATAAATCCATGAGAATCAAGCGTGTATTCTTTTATTAGTTCCTTTACAGCTGGATCTATTCCTTTTCTTAGATTGGATTAAGATCTCTATTTGGTCTTCTAAGAGTTTACTTATTTAATATTTTTGAAGGTATTCCTCTGTTTCTTTTGGGTTACTATTTTTTTTTTTTTAGCACATAACTGTGAATAATATTTTCTGATTATTCTTTTATTTTTTTCTGGTTTTTCTGGAATTTCACCTTGCTCATTTGTTATTATATTGATTTGATTGTTTTCTACTTTTTAATCAGATTAGCTAAGGGTTTATTAATTTTATTAGTATTTTCAAAGAAGCAGTTTTTAGGGTTTTAAAAAATCATTTCTGGTTTTCTTGTTTCCATTTCTCTGTTCCTCGACTTATTTTTAATATCTTCTATTTTGTGCTTATTTGAGGTTTCTATATGTGTCAGCTTTCTGATTTAAAAAATTACCAATTTGTCATACATACCTCTCTTTTTCCATTTTGTTAATATATATTTGTAAGAATATGATTTTTATCCCAATTTTTAGCTATCTCCCAGAAACTTTGGAATTCTTCATTATAATTTTTTACGTAATTATTGTTTCTATGATTTGTTCTTTGACCCACTCATTATTTAAGGTTTTATTGTTAATTCTAAGTTTGAATAGGATCTGTAAAAGATGTATTAACTATTTCTACCTCTTTACACTTGTTTTCATTATCTCTCTACTTTGGTACATAGTCAATTTTGTAAAAGTTCCATGTGATACTAAAAAATATGTATATTTATTTGCTGTCCTATTTAGAAAATGCCACAAATCTTTTAATGTTAGTTTCTCCAGTAAGTTGTTAATTCCATGTTGTCCTCTTTGTTTACCTTCCTTTTAGATTTATCCCAAAGTGATAGAGTGATCATTATCCTGCCATTATTGTGTTGCTCTCTGCATCTCATAGTTCAGATAATGTTTCCTTTAGGAATTTGGATGCTAAGGTATTTGTAACGTGTAAGTTTATTATGATACTGGTTTTTTGTCTCCAGTTCCTTTCCATATAATACTTTCCTTGTTCATCTCTTTAATTTTGAATAGTTATTTTTGCTTTGTTGGATACTATGATTGCAAATCCTGGTTTGTTTTTTTTTACATTCACTTGACGTATGGTCATTTCTTTTTTCTGTCACCTCAGTTTCATTTTGTCTGTTTTTTGTGCATGTGTGTTTTGTATGCAACAGAAAGTAGGGCTTTTTTTTTTTGTATTCAGTCTGTCACTCTCATTTTATTGGATTATTAATACATTCATATTTAGTTTTATTAGATTTAGGTTTATATTTTCCTCTATTTTTTGTAATATTATTTTTTTCAAGTTATACTCTTTTCCCCTCTTCTGTTGAAAGAATAGTACTATGATCCCTCAGTTTGCCTTAATCTTTTTTAAGGTGGACTTGTTCCTACTGGTTCTCTTCCCCCATCTCTGATCTCCTACTCTCATTTATTACTTCCTTGCTATTTGGATTTTTGTTGACACTTCTTTCCTACTTTTATCTGATTTTGTAATTCTTCACCCCATTTTTCTTCTCAGTTAATCAAATAAATTTCTTCTTCTACTACTTCTTCTTCTTCTCCATCTTCTTTTTCTCTTTCTCTTCCTCCTTCTTTTCCTTCTTTTCCTCTCTTCTTCAGCTAGTCGTGTTTATTAGTTTTTAATTTTTCATTTTGGTGCTCTTTTCCAAAAAGGATTTCTCTTGTTATCTTCCTTATTATTCTTGCTTCCTGTTTGCCTCAGACCCTCATTCTCTGATTCATGACTCTTTAAATTTTCCATTCTCTCTCTTTTTTTTTTTTGTATTCCTTGTGTAATCAAAACTTCCAGTGTATCCATTCCAGGCTCTCCCCTCTAGGTAATGTTTGCTGCTGTCTTCTAGAGCTTGAGCTATGGATTCCCCCTTTCCATTTCACCTTACTCCCAGGACAATGTCAATGATAGCAGGGGTCAGAGAGGACACACCATGGTGGTCGGGTCTCCCCCATCATATCTCTGATTATGCAGTCCATCACTGATCTATATACTTCTCTGGTTACTTTATCCCCCTTCACCCCTACCTCCCCCCATGTGCCTCCAGATCTCCTCTGTGGGTCCATCCTCTCACATGACTCTAGGTGATAGTTGCCCCCAGGAGTTCAAATTCCCCAACTCCCACTGTACAGAAAGTAGACTTTTAAGCACCAAATCCCCAAGGCCACACTAATTACAAAGTCCCCATCACCTTAGACAGACCATCTTTCTTTACCTATAAGTGTATTCATCAGTGAAGCCCCCTCCCACCACCAAAACAAAGCCTCTTGACTTCCTCTTTTCAATTCTTCCCCCTTCCTCCTCATCCACTCCCCTATAGGCTCTTCTCTTTCTGAGATCACAGGGGTAAACTTCTTATTGTTAAACCTTGATTGGATCCCAGGACATCACACATTCCTCTCTATCCCTCTGCTGTCCCCTTACCTCCCCATTTTATGTACCCTCCCATGCTGTAATGTGTTGTCTCAAAACAGCAGCAACACCCACACCCACACCCACACCCACACACAGACCCACACACACAGACCCACAGACACAGACACAGACGTAGACACACACACCCCAATTCACTGGTAGTCAGAGTGTCACTAAGTTCTGTGCTCCATGATCACTTTTACCTCCACCAGACTATTACTTTCACCTCTGCTTGTGAACATTAGAAAGAAACCTCTTACTGGTTTCTCTGCTGTCACTCTTGCTCTTGCTGTCCTTGTCTGTTACAATTTTATTCATTCCTCCTGTATATCTGTTTTTTTGGGGGGGGTGTTCAGGGTGCAATAATCTTTTCAGTTCTAGATTTTTTTTCCCCTAAAAATGTTTCAAATGCATCTGCCGTTGAACATCTATCTTTTTTTTCATGTATGGTTAAGCTCAGATTTGCAAGGTAGGTCACTGTGCTGAATTCTTACCTCCATTGCGCTTTGCTCTCATGTTTTTGATATTATGGTTATGGTGATGTTATGATTTTGAAGAATAGTCTGGCATTATTCCAATTTCCTTTCTTTTGTATTTAGAGGTCTTTTTCCTGATCACTTGAAGAATTATTGTTTCTGAATTGAATTGTTAAATTTTAAAGCTGTGTCTTGGAGCTTTCAGCTATTTTTCCCCTTGCAGGTGATCCATGAATTCTTTTAATTGGTTTTATTTCTCTTTCTATATTCGGAAGTTCTGTGCTGTTTTCATCTATTATTTCCTGTATTATGTTGTCAAAGATTTTTGTCCTGTTGTGTTCTTCTGGAAGACCTATGATCTTTTGCTTGTCTTTATGAATCTGGTCTTTGAAATCAATATGCTTTGCTTGCATAGTAAGCATATTTCTTTTAATGTTACTGTTTTTCTTCTCTTCTTCTAGACTTTCACATCTGTGTATTTGCATTCCCAATATATTGTTTTCTTTTTAGTTTTTGGTGAGACTTGTCATTACTGATTGGAATTCTTTATTCTTTCTATTATTTTTCTACTGTGCTGGTCATAAATTCTGCTCTTATAATCCTCTTTTCTCTTTTGAAGTACTCAGGAAAAATGTATTATGGTTCCATATTCTCCTTACATTCCATAGGGTCCTTTATCTCATGAATGTTGGGTCATTGTACTTTGTTTTGCAGTATTTATTTGTAGATGTTTGAACTAATTTACTAGATCTGGAGGCCATATTTCATTCTGTTAATATTTTCCCTGTTGATGTTTCTGCTTATGTCTGAGGTCTTTAAATTTTCCTCTTCTTGAGATCTTTGGTAATTTCACTCTTTTTTTTTTTTTTCATTTTCCCCTATTCCCTTTCTGACTCTGTCCCCTTCCTGGTGGTTTCCTTGGGGTGACATCTCAAAGTGTCTCAGTCTCTTCCTCTGCTGCATAACATTGTTCACTAGCCTGGGTCTCTGCCCTGAGTGACTGTATGGCCAGGGCAATATTTACATCACCAACAGCAATGTGCTGGTGTAGTTCTGAATCACAAAATATAGTAGACTCTCTCTATAGAAGGCAGAAGAAAAACATTGATTCAGACACCAGAAAGCCAAATCCCAACACCAGAAAGTCAAATCCATTGTAGTAACCAAGAAGTCAATACTCTTTAGCACTGCAGGGGACAAAGCCATTCCCAAACCTTCCCTACCCATCCCAGGTCTTTCCACAAGCAAATACAATAGTAATTCTGCATCCTTGCTCCTCCACCCTAACTATTCTCACCACCTTCCAGTTCTGCTCCACCCTTCCTGTTCCACCCATTCAGCAAGCTCCTCCCACCACATATGACTTAGGCTTCCATGTGATTTAAACAGATCACATGGGTCTATTAATGGGTAGAAAAGATCTTCAAATTAAGCAAAAAGACATTAATAATACCGTGACTTTTAGCTGGTCAGAAATGGCCTCATCTGGATGCTTTTCTCCCTCAGACTTATTAGAGTACTGAACTTCTCTTCACCTCTCCCCTTTCCCCTACAGGGTATCCTATCCTGGTATACTGTGCCACTCCCTCTGTTCCTTATTTATCTGACTGTGGCTGACAGTTCACATTGCATTACCAGTGCCACAAGGTTGTTTACACTGGCACTGGCTGTTCAGAGTTCTGCAGGGCTGATATTACATAGCTGGGGTCACTGGATAGTTGTTGCTGACCAGCCAAACTTCTATAGCCAGCCTGATGCTTGGGTCCCCATAATACTGTAAAGAGGGAGGGGAAACTGGACTGTGAGGGGGGAGTTTTGGTGTTAGCCTGTGTCAGATCCTTGGAAGTTTTAGTGTAAACTTGCTGCCCATTGCATGGGAAGTTAGGGAGAGGTGTTGAGTGAACTTGGGGGTCAATGAGCTCATGCATTTTTATTTTGTTTTGTTTTACCTTCCCTTCTTTTGGATTCTTGAGTGTCTGACACTGCAGAGACAACTAAAGTCACTTTATCATTGGTGCATAATTTCTGTTTTGGAGAAGTTTTAGGGGTTCTGGGGTTCAGAGAAAATATCTCATCCTTCATCTTGCTTTCATGACTCAGAAGTCTACCCTAGGAGTTCTTACAGTGAATTGAAATGTCTGATTCAGAGAGTATTGGAACATGGAGATGATTGGACCACCACCATTGAGAAGGTGGAATAGGTCTAGTGTAGGGAGGTCAGTGTCTAGCCAGGAGGGGAAAAGGAGAAAGAGGCAATGGGAAGCAAAGTTGAAAGTGTTTGTTAGTCACCCAAGGTTAGGAGATGGAGAACGTGTGGCAAATTCTTCAGCTGGAACCTTCAAACTGTAGTTCAGATACCACCTCTTGATCTCTCCCTCCTCCCACTATTGTTAGTTCTCCCTCTCTTTTCAAATTACCTTTTGTTTACTCATCTATGTACATGTTGTATCCTCCAGTTAGAATGTAAGTTCCTGTTTCCTTTTATTAATAATGCCTTATAACTGATAGGCACTTAATAAATTTTTATTTAATCGAGTTCATGAATATAGGGCAAATTCTGAGGAACTTATACCCTGGAGCTTTATAAATGGCAAAACATTCCACATAATGAAAAAAACCCACTAAATGTCAGAAATATGATACACATCTCTTTTCTGGTGAGTAGTGACGAGCATAATCTATTTTTAATAAAGATCATCTTTCGTTCAGCCTAATGATGGTATATTTATATTTGCTATTTTTATAATTGATATAGCTCAGGACAAAATATAGAAACACAATGCTTCCCCTTATAGAATTTCCATTCTAAAACCGAGGTGGGCATGCATTGACATATATAAAGGAACAAGTATTTGATGATACAGTTTGTTTTCCTTTTTTTTCCAATGAGAGAAATAACATTGATTTATGAATTCAAAGCTTTCTTATTAGGCTGTAAGGTGACAGTAATGTAAAGAGGAAAGAATGAAAGTAGGGAACTTAAAAGATCGTGACAAAAAGAAGGGTCAAAATTATACAGGTAGAACCAGGAATGATGAAGGCATGCATTCTGAAATGAGGGAAGAGGGATGTGCTCAACTTGCCATTAGAAGGTCTGGCCTACCAAAGCTTGCTTGGAGAGATTCCTGTATGACATGCTTGTCTCCCTAGAAATGGTTTATTGTTGTGGTTTGTTTATCATGCAGGTCTGAGAACTATTGGAGTCATCACCAAACTAGATCTTATGGATGAAGGAACTGATGCAAGGGATGTTCTAGAGAACAAATTGCTTCCTCTTCGAAGGGGTAAGACCATAATGTCCCAAGTGTCACCTGACAATGTAAGGAACAGAAAGGGTTGGAGCAACTATTGGTAGTGCCAATTTTAATGCAGTCTCTTCAGCTGAAAAATTTAAGACTTCTCTTGGTCATTTCTGGAGTGTGGGTCTGGTCTTTATTACAGTTGAATGAATACATCTAAATGATGTATTGAAAATGATCCAGAGGGAGAAGTATTCTTTAGATTTCCAAACAGAGAACAAGAAAGAAAAAAAAGGGAAGAGGATTGAATGGAGGGTATATGAATTTGGGAAAGAATTCATGATAATAATAAAGTCACTTAACTGATTTTTTTTCTAATTTTTTAATTGCTAAATGGACATAGCTGTATTACAGAACTTCAGAGAGACTTAATAGCCTGGGAATCAATTTGAAATTCATTGTTCTTTGAAGTAAAAGATCCACTCATGTGATATTACTCCTCCTCTCCCCAAAATAACATTATCCAAGTCAGATATGCTTAATTAAATCCTGGACCCTGAAAGTTGCATTTGTGTTGCTTGTTTTAGGTTATGTGGGTGTAGTAAACAGAAGCCAAAAAGACATTGATGGAAAGAAGGACATTAAGGCAGCTCTGCTGGCAGAAAGAAAATTTTTTCTCTCCCACCCAGGCTACAGACACATTGCTGATAGAATGGGAACTCCACATCTTCAGAAAGTCCTAAATCAGGTGAATATCAAGATATTTGCTTTAAATATGCACCCTTTCAGTTATTAGAGAAATTATATGCTGAAATTTTAAAAGTAAATAATATTTTTATCAGCCCCCAGAAATTCTGGTGGGTCATTGTGGCTGATTTGAATTCCTAAATAAATCTCAATTGTTTGCCTTTAGAGTTTGTTGTTATATTAATTGTTTTCCAGGTCCTACTTCATTCTGCATCAGTTCATAAAAATCTTCTCAGAGTTCTCTGAAGCTGTCCCATTTGTATATTATTTATTTATAGCACAGTAGTATGCTCAACTATTCTCCAATTGATGGCTTCCCCATTTTTTGCTAGTTCTTTGCTGTAACAAAATGTACTAATATAAATACATTTTGTGTACACATGGGTCTCTTGCCTCTTTTTGTCTTTGTAATTTTGACATATAGAACTATTTCTGAGACAAAGGGCACGTGCTATTTAAATTGATAAGTCCATCATTAAGCACCTACCGTGCAGTGGGCCTTGCGTTGAGTAGGCATTGGGGATAGGAAGACAAATAGCAGTTCCAGCTCCAATAGAACTCACAGTCTAATTGGGAAAGAAAACAGACCAACAGCTACATACAAAAAAGATATGATGATAATAATACTATTTATGTAATGCTTTCTGTGTACCAAGTGCTTTACAATTATTACCTAATATGATCCACACAGCATATCTAGGAAGTAGGTACTATCATTATTATTATTTTATAGATGAAGAAACTGAGACAAACAGAAATTAAGTGACTTGCCATGGTCATACAGTTCTTTAGTGCCTACGGCTGGCTTTGAATTCAGGTCTTTCTGACTACAGGCCCAGAGCTCTATCCACTGTGCCACCAGTTACTTGGCATACAGTGGGTACTTAGTAAATACCTGATTTATTGATAAGAAACATGGGATGAGGAGGAATACAGTGTGATTGAACTTTACTATTGCAGAAAATGCACTATGTAAAACTCCATCTTGAAATCACAGTGTTTTCTTAGAGTCAGAGAACACAAAACATCCTAAAGGGAACCAAATCAACAAAGTACACCCCAATTGTGACGTCCCCTTATATTCACATGTAACAAGGCATATTTGATATTTTCACAGTTTAAATGATCATGAAAATAGCGCATCATTCTTTTTCACCTTGATATATAATTTTAATCCATACATTGTCATTATGACTTTTTTTCTAGCAACTTACTAACCATATCCGAGATACCTTGCCAAGCTTCAGGAGCAAGCTCCAAGGACAGTTACTCTCCATAGAACATGAAGTAGAAGCCTACAAAAACTTCAAGCCAGAAGATCCTACAAGAAAGACAAAAGCTCTGCTACAGTGAGTTGTCACTGTCCTATCCTGTTCATAAACATCTTTTTAGTTTGATTTTTGACTTCTTCTGTCTGTTCTTGTCATTTGTTAGTACAGAAGTGAGCCTCTTGGAACTTCCTAATCTTTAGATGTTTAGATATTTACCCTCACTGTGTGATTATATTCTTAACTATTTTGTTTCTCCATTTTATGTTGTAATTTGGATCATTTGATTCAGTTAATTAACAGGCTTAATACTAGTTGTGCTATCATGTCTTTGTCTTTGAGCTTTATAAGTAGGAATGCTCTTGCAGGAGAATATGGATTAAGTATAAAATATACATGTTAATAATTTTTAGAAATATCATTGGTAATTATTTTAGCAGAGTGATTCTTCAGGATTGCAATAACTTCCCAAGAGATCTGAATTTTTTAGTTGTGTGTTCTCCTTTCTGTGATCCTGATTGCAACCATTCCAAGTCTTGGAAGATGGTTTCAGGAGGTGTTGTGACCAAATGCGTTTCAGCACCTGGTGGCCAATCCTCTAGTTATGAGCTTTGTTGAACTTAGCTATGCTGTTCCACACACAGCATTGTATAGTTGAGTCCTTGCCCAATCAATGTATTTTCCAGACTTATAGCCCTTTCCAGAAATTGTACATTCTCATAGCCTTTGTCTACACATACATATATATACACACATATATGTATGTATGTACATACACATGTATATGTATCTATATATAATGTGTGTAAATTATATATGCACACATACATACAGATACAAAGTAAATACAGAATGATTTGGAGGGCACTCATAGCTGGAGGATCAAGAAAGACCTTGTATAGGAAGTGGCAGCTTTTTAACTTAGTTTTGATGTGAACTAGGGATTTAGAGAGATGTAGTTGAAGAGGGACTGATTTTCAGTCATAGCTTCAGTTTATGTAAAGGCATGGAGATGGAATATTGAGTATGGAGAGCACTAACCAGGCCAGTATAGTATGTATGTAAAATACATAGAGGAGACTAATTTGTGATAAATCTGGTCTAAAAAATATTGAAGCCAGATGGATACAGGTTTTAAATGCCAAACAGAGCCCATTATTTTTTTTTCTCTCCTAGAAACAATAGGGATCTACTGGAGTTAATAAATGTACATTGTATAGGAAGTGTCAGTATTATAGACCTATGTTTTAGGATGATCACTTTAGTAGTTGTGGGACTAGAGAGGTGAAGATGAATTAGAATGGGGAGATAATGAGGCTGAGTGACCAGTTCAGAGACTGTTGTAGATGAGAGGTAATGAGGGCCTGAACTATGGTGGGGGCCTTGTAAGTGGAGAGATGGGATAAAAAGGAGAGATCATAAGGTAGAATCAAGACTTAAAGCTGAATCAAAGGGTGCCGTTTTTTAAAAATTTATAACACTTTTGAAAGAGGTTTTTACATTTTATAATGATAATCTCCAGTAAGCAAGGAAATGAAAGTAGGCTTTTATGTTGGAATTGGAATCAGACTGTCATACAGTGTTAGCTGTCTCATTTATGCCCTTGATCAATCCACAACTATTTATCTATCACAGATTTATATTGGTAGGCACTGTGCCAAGCTCTGGGAAGAAAAAGCAAAAGCAAAGACAGTCCCTGCCTTCAAGGACTTTACGTTCTGATGAGGGAGACAAAATGTCCATGAAGGTGTATGGACGGGATGCGTGCTGAATAGATGACAGTTGCCTAATCACTAGGAAAAGAGAAAATTAAGTCTTTGCCTTTTTCAAAGAGGAATTTGAGCTGAGTTTTAAAGGAAGCCAGGTTAGAAGGGAGTGCTTTCCCAGCGTGGGGACAGCCATCACAAACACACAGATAGAAGATGGAGCCACACGTGAGGAATGGCAAAGTGGACCAGTATGTCTGGACTGTGGAATGCCTGGGGAGAGAAATAGGAAAGAAGATTAGGACAGGAAGGGACCACTTGTGAAGAGCTTCACATGCCAAATGAAGGAGTTTATATTTGTTCCTAGAAACAATATGGAGGCATTCCCTTTATTTAAATTAATTGAGTGGAGGGGTAAGTTAGACCTATATTTTAGATAGAAGCACTTTAGAAGCTGGTTTAGAAGCTGGATTGGACTGGGGAGTTCCTTGAGGTAGAGAGACAAAGTAGAAGGCTATTGCTACAAGTTAGGTGAGAAGTGATGAGGGGTGCTGTGTGAATTGAGGGAAGGGAAGTGTATGAGAAATATTGTATAGAAAAACTGTATGTGATTTGGCAACTGATTGGGTTTGGGGGAAGAGTGAGGAATCCAGGATGCCAGTGAGGCTGTGAGCCTAACTGACTGAGACTGGGAGACTGGGTGCCCTCCACAATCACAGGAAGTTCAGAGGAGGGGTGAGTCCTGCAGGATAATATATGGAGATCTAACCTTCCTTATTCTCCTTTGTTGAATCATCATTCATTTAATACCCCCTAGAGATGCTTATTTCCTAAGGTTCTATCTTAGTCCACATTCTTTTCTCTACTAATCTAACCATGGAAAAAAGGAAGTAAGTTTAGTCTGCTAAGACCTCTCTATTCTCAATGAAGCCAAGTTGATCTTTATAATTGCTGATTCTCTTTCCAGATTTTCAACAATAATCTCTATAATGATCCATTCTAGAATTTTCTCAGCAATTAAAGTCAGTTTCACTGGCTCATAGTTTTTAGTCTCTGTCCCCTCCCTCTTCCTTTTTTTTTTTTGGCTGAAAATTAGGACAATCTTTGTTTTTCTCTAACCTTGAGTTATCTTTATCATTTCCGTGATCTTCCAAATATCATTAATAGTGGGTTAGCAATTAATATCTGCCAGTTCTGCCAGAACTTTCAAGATGAAGTTCATAGGAACCAAGTGATTGAATTTATCAAGAGAGACCAAATAATCTCATAGGCTGTCTGCTTACTATTATGAAAATGGAAATATTACTTAAATAGTTTGACCAGTTCTAAACAAATGGACAGAATTAATTTAATGATATGTAGGAATTTGAAGTATTTATGTCACTTTAAATTGTGTTATATAAAATGTGTAATTCTGTATTTCCTTAGAGCTGAAAAGCATGCATTCTTAATTTTGCCAGTAGGTGCCACTAAATACATTAGGAAAAGAATATCTAGGAATAAATGTAGTAAAATTCAATTCAGATAAGGAAGACTCTTCAACTTAGAAATTTTGACAAACCTTTTTTATTTAATATTATAGGATGGTTCAGCAGTTTTCAGTGGATTTTGAGAAGAGAATTGAAGGATCAGGAGATCAAGTAGATACACTGGAGCTCTCAGGTGGTGCAAAAATAAACCTCATTTTCCACGAACGATTCCCTTTTGAGATTGTAAAGGTGTGTGTATGTGTTGGAAGTCATTTCTTGCTTCTCTGGCTTTTCTCTTCTAGCTGCTGTCAGAATCACTGTTGAGAAAGGATTATTTGAAAACAAAAGAGGGCAGCAGCTGAGTTTCCTAATGAGACACTTATTACAGAAAAGAAAAAGGGGAAATATTACATCTTGATAATTATTACCTATATTAATAGTTTCCCTTCACATTTGGTATTATATGAGACTTGTTCTTATTTTAAGAGTTACTGGTTTATTTTTTTCAAAAGATCAAAACTCTTAGTGATCTGGGGCAGACTGTCACATATTTTTCTTTTCTTTCCCTTTTTTATATAAAAAGAACTTTAATGCTTTAAATAAAAATGGAATCATTAGATACGTATAATTCCAAATTATAGT
Organism: Notamacropus eugenii; assembly: GCF_028372415.1. NCBI lineage: Eukaryota > Metazoa > Chordata > Mammalia > Diprotodontia > Macropodidae > Notamacropus > Notamacropus eugenii. Next base: position 474,391,607 of record NC_092873.1, on the reverse strand, counting down.
AGTAATACTCACAATATTAATTTCAGCTACTGTATAATGCTTATCAAAAAACTTTATATTTTCATTTGCAATTTTTTAATTTAGATCTTAATCTTTCCAATGAAAATTTTAATCAGTTTAAAGTTAGAAGAATAAAAGATTATCTTTGGGTTTCAATTCAACAAACATTTATTAAAACACCTTTTACTTAAGAAGTTAGTGAAGGAAACAAGCTAATTTTCATTTAGATTTTAAAGTTATAGCTTACACATTTGTTTTCCTTTCAGTATCTAAACTAAACATTTGACTTTGAGAATGCTGTTAAAAGTAATGTAAATATATCAATTATCAATATCGGCCTCACAACAATCCAATGGCATGGGCATTAGACCCACTTTAATCACTATTTTGCATGTGGGAAAAATCAGTCTCAGGAATATTAAATGATTTGCCCATTGGTATTCAGCTAATAAATGTCAAGAAGCTGAATTTGAACCCAGATCTTCCCAACTCCAAGGCCAGTACTTCCTCTGTTCTATACTCAATCACCTGCTCTTATAATTAAGGAAATACAGATTCTTAATCCTAGAGGTGGAAACACCTCTAGTAAGAGGCAGAAGACTTCAGGTTTAAATATAAACTCTTCCATTTACTTATTTGCTATTTATTTGCCTTTGAGGTAAATATCAGAATCAAACTTAAAGCTGGGAGGGACCTTCAAGACCATAATTCTAATCACATAATTGCATGGGGGAGTAGACTTTGGCCCAGAGGAGATCTGGGATTTGCTTGAGGTCACACAGGGAGTCTGAATCCATGCCAAAATGAGGTCCTTTATTCAAACTAAGCTGTTGTCTTTTCAGATCCAATGCTCTTTCCACTGTGCCTTGAGGTCTTCTAATGTCTCTGGACCTCAGTTACCTCATCTGTCAAGTGAGAATAATAATATCTTGCTTGCTTGAAAGCAGAAGGCTAGATCACATGAGCTTCAGAGATTACTTCAAGTTCTAATACCCATAAGTATATAATTTAGAAAATTTCCAGTTGATTTTAGCTTTTGTGTCAAATAAAAAAAAATTAGAGAGGCCTGGAAAGAATTTATTGAAAGAATTTATTACAGTAATCTGTCCAGTAGAGGAAGAGTTCAAAATTAAAGGCTATAAAGATTTTTAGAGCTATGAATGACCTTAGAGAAGATCTGGGTCTCCACTGACTACCTTTACAAAGAAACTTCAAATATTTCATTTATCGGTGCCATTTTCACAGGCAATTGTAATGGCTACCAAGAAGTGATAGTCATTGTTCTTAGACATGCTGAAAATAAATGGTAGGTGATATCCCTTGGTTATAATGTGGTTTCTTCAATTTAATGTTTTGAGTAAATAAAATAAGTGTCAGAGGAAAAAATAAGAGATTGGTAGGATCTTTTGAAATAACCTTTCTTATTTGTATGCTAGTAAGAAAAGAACTTGTGATTTCTTTAGTGTAATAAGTCCCTTGTATTGAAATTTTTTCTGCTAATGTGCATTTTAATCCATCTATGAATTAGTAGATGAGATCCTAGGGAGTTGCCTGCAGGTTAAATGATTTGTTCAGGTGGCATAGCTAGTAAATGTCAGTGGCAGTATTTGATACCAAGTCTAGGTAATGCTTATATCCCAAGGTAACTCTACCCTTATTTGTAATAGAGTTACTAATATAGTCTTTTCTAGCCACGCAAAGCACTCTGCCCTCATCCTTGACTTTAATGTAAATAAGTTATGAACTTCTGGTTTTAGATGATGAGAATCATGGATTTAAATTTCTGAACAACACATTTAAGTCTTGCTTGTTATTTAATATTGGATTGTATTATTATTCCAAAGGAACTAAGCAGAATATATTCATGCCTCATTTTGTATTCCTAGATGGAGTTTAATGAGAAAGAACTGAGAAGAGAAATAAGCTATGCAATCAAAAACATTCATGGTATCAGGTGAGTGATACAGGGATCTCCTTGCCTTCAGTTACTGTTGCCAAAGTGAAATGAACATATGTTTGTAACTGGTGCATAAAGGCAGGAGTCATTAAAAGGAAATCCTATTTCTAGTTTCTATAATGATACTCTTCACATCTTATATAGTCTTTTTATTTTCTTGCAACCAATTACCCTTGTTTATAAAATGGGCATATGTTAATTACTTTTTTTTTTTTTTGCACAGAGGTGTGATGTAAAGGAATTGTATACTTCCTTAAATCTCAAATTTCATCAATATGGGTAGTCTTCTAACAAAGTAGATCATAGTGTCATCATATGCTATGAATAAGCTCTGTTTTCGGTTTTGTTAGTTATTTCAGATGATCTGGGATCTCTTTGCAACTTTTTTATTCAGTCTCAACTTTTGATCTTGGTGAAATTGGAAGAAGTTAGGGATAGGAAATTGAAGGGATGAATATGCAATCATTTTATATATACATATGTGTCTAACCATGTGTTTGTATTCCAAAATCAAATAAAGAGACTTTTTCAAAGACACTTTAAAAAAATATTATCTTCTCTACTCTCAATTAGAATTGACCATAGACAATGGTTTTCTTCCAAATGGAGCCTGAGACTGAGTATGTGTATATAATCTGCTTATCTTTTAGAGGTACCAGATTCTAATACACACATTTTGGAAATATCCAAATTTGGATAAAGTAAGTTATTCAGTCATTAAGCATTTATTAAGAACTTACCATGTGCCAGGCACCGTGCTCAGCACTGGAGATAAAAAGAAAGACAAAAAGATTAGATCCCTGTCCTCAAGTTGCTCACGGTCAAATAAAGAAGACCACAAGGAAATAGTCATAGTTATGGAGGTAACCTAGGGAAAGGAAGCAGCACTTGGAAAGGGGAGATCAGGAAAGGCCTCCTGCAGGGAGTGAGATCTGTGATGAGTTTTGAAGAAAGAGAAGATAATAGTTTTCTAAAGTATATTCAGTCAGTGGTACAACTGTGAACAAAATTCAAGCCTTTTAACTCTCAGATAAAATCTGCTTTTCATTCTTTACTGTAAGGACACAGCAAGAGATCTTTGATGCTCTAGAAAGGCCTGAATACATGCTTGTCAAATGAGTGATCAGTCATCTTGTCTCAATTTGATTTTCTGCCAAGGCCCCTCTCGGCATCTGGATTCCTTTTGATTTTTTTAAAAAAATCTACATTTCTTGTTTCTAGACCTGTTTTTTCTCCCTCTGGCCTTTACAAGCTCTATAGATTCTTGGCTTATTCTGCTATCCTTAGAATACAGATTTAAATGTGAAAGGAGCCCTAGTGTTCATTTCATTCAGTTTCCTTATTTTACAGATGACAAAGCTGAGGCTCATAAGACAATGTGACTTGTAGTAAGTGGCAGAGACAAAATTTGTCAGTTCTGGGTTCTTCCCATTGTACCACCATAATACCCTTCATATTAATATCTGTCCCTTACACCTAGGGGCTAAGACCAATCTGGATGCCAGAATTTTCTGACCTTGAGAGGCTTGAAGTTCCCCCAGCCATATTTTGAAGAAAAACTAAAACTAAAGCAAAAAACCCACTTTACGAGTGCCCTTGATTTTGTATCAATAATCCTTTTGATCCATATAAATATTTTCACTCTTCTTACAGTCAACTTATTATTTTTGTTGTTCAGTCATTCAGTACTGTCTGACTCTTTGTGATCCTATCTACTAACTATCCATGGGATTTTCTTGGCAAAGATAATGGAATAGTTTGCCATTTCCTTCTCTGGTTTTATGCAGGCAGGGGTGAAGTGACTAGCCTTTCTTACTTCAAGCCCAGTGTTTATCCACTGCCCCACCTAACTGTTCCACAGCAAACTTCACCTGACAAGAATAAGGTGTCTCCTCAATTTTGTGGTTTATTTTAGACCCAATCACTTTTGTTCCTTCAATATTCCATTGAAAATTAAGCCTTGAATCTCCTCTGAATATTAGTTGTGCAAATACAAAGATATCTTGCTTTATGAATTTTTGAAAAAATACATTAGATTTAACTTTTAAATTGAATGAATAAATCGATAATATGCTAAATGCAATGATGATTTTAGCTATGTTAAAAAGAAACCCAGTGGCAACGAGTTTGGATGTTTGTGTTTTGATAGGAACAATAACAAGTCTTACTTACACATAACTCTTTTAAGGCTTACAAAACATTTTCCTCACAACAGTATTGCAGGTATTATTATTTGTATTTTACAGACCAGGAGACTAAGGCACTGAAAGGTTAATTATTTGTCCTTTATCACACAGCTAATATGTGTTCAAGGTAGGATTCAGGCCCAGGGCTCCCAACTCTACATCTCCTGCCTTGTTCATGTACAAATGGACACACCTTTATTCTATTTTGTCATAATCCAGGACATTGGCCATGAATATACTTATTTGGGTGGATATTTTAGGATGTTAGTCCTCTTGTACAGTATCTGTATACAGACCATATCCATAGCCAGAGTTTAAGGTCTTGAACATATTTAAGTTTTTTGGGGAAAACTCTTTTGGGGGGAAAACTCTACAATGTTTAAATTGTAGATGGGAGATCTTGAGTCTTCATGGAAGCTGGACCGGTTGACTAATAGCCCTTTGGACAAGTATCTAGTTCAATCATGAAAATCCCACCTTCTACAAGAAGCCTTCTCTAGTTCCTCTTAATGCTAGCATATCCTCTCTCAGATTACCTCCAGTTTCCTGTGCCCATCTTGTATGTACTTCATTGTTGGCATTTTGTCTCTCTCAGAAAAATGTGAGCTCCTTGAGGGAAGGGACTATCGCCGTTTTTTTTTGTTTTTTTTTTTTTTTAAATCTCCAGTACTTGTCACACTGCTCAGCACATACCAAGTTCTTAATAAGTGATAACTGACTGATACAAGGTTACTGACAAGAAAATTAATATGTTGGTACAATGTCTCTTGCATCTGAGGCAAGAAAAATGGGGCTTGGTTACTTTACTGGTGGTCTTCGTATTTAGCAACATGGAGCAATGGCATGGGAACCTTTGTAAAAATTTAAAATTTGAGCCAGGAATTTAAACTTACACTATTATTCTTGAAATTTTAGCAAATTTGCATTTTCTTAGTTGCTTTTGGGAAATACAGTGAGAGAGAGAAACTCAAAACAACTTAAATTTTGAGGTGGAAGAGATCTTAGAAAAAATCTAATTATATCTACTCATTTTGTATATGAAGAATTGAGGATCACAAAGGATATTTACCCCAGTTGTAGTTATATATGTATAAGTAGGTGGTAGGAGAACTTCTCTTGGGACTGATGCTTCCTAACTCCTATTCTAAACTTACCACTTTTCATTCATTGTTATTGGAATGTAAGTATTTTGAAATTGTCTTGGATCATTGATTAAACAGATTAGCTAAATCTTTCACAATTGTCATTATAACGTTGATGTCACTGTATACAATATTCTCCTCATTTTGCTCATTTCACTTTGCATCAGCTCACATTAATCTTCCCAGGTTTTCCTGAAGCCATCCACTTTGTCATTTTTTACAACATGATAGTATTCCATCACAATAATATATCACAACTTGTTCAGCCATTCTGCCAATTGATGGATATCCCGTTTCCCATTTTTTTGTCACCACAAAAAGAGGTGCTATAAATATTTTTGTGCAAATAAGTCTTCCCCCTTCACTTTCTTTTGGATTTATTTGGGATATAGACCTAATGGTGATATTGCAGGATCAAAGAATATGCAGTTTTATATCTCTCTGGGCATAGCTCCAAATTGTTTTCCAGCATGGTTGGACCAATTCACAACTCCACCAATAGTGAATTAGTGTCTCTATTTTCCCACATTTCCTCCAGCAATTGTCATTTTCCTTTTTTTGTAAAATCAGCTTTTGAATGATACTTTCAAGCAGTGGTATTCTTTTGCAGTTTTGTACATATTAGTTCACAGATTGGTATCCAACATGAACTATAAGAACTAATGACAACAGCACTGTGGATGTGACAGATCATTATGTGCCTCAAAAAATTGTTTTGTATTTTTTTATTATCATAGATGAAATAAACTGAAATGCTTTGTTTTTATGACCATATATGCTTTACCTGGTTAGCGTCTTGGTATTAAAAAATAATATTATCTGATACACTGTTTTTCTCTATTTACAGGACAGGATTATTTACCCCAGATATGGCTTTTGAAGCAATAGTTAAAAAACAAATTGTAAAGCTAAAAGGACCTTCCCTGAAGAGTGTAGACCTGGTGATGCAGGAGTTAATCAATACTGTAAAGAAATGTACCAAAAAGGTAACTTCAAAATGATTTCATTCTGATCATTTTGTTGACCTATTGACCTTCAAGTTATGTTTATCCTTTGGAATATTTGTTTCAGTATCCACTTTCCATCTCTACCTACCGTCTATGTATAGGTATGCTTTGAGACAGGAAAAAGATATATTTTCAGGATGCTGAAAAATGGAGTAGAAGGAAATATATCATTGTGGTTACTTCTTTGAAGACTTTAATTTCCTTGTGCTTTTCTTTCTGAAGTAGATGGAAAATCACTTTCCATAGTTCAGATTGTGCTGCCACCTTGCTCTTTCCCATCCCCATCCCTGGCTAGGAGAGGGAGTTTGTCTTGTCTGGGCCAAAGCTTTTATATCTGTTTAGTCAGTTTCCAATCAGCAGGCGGTAGAGTATTTCAGCGTTTTGTTGGAACTCTGGTTTCCTTACGGTGGGGTAGTTCACAATTCATCCTCACCATATCCTCTTGTACAACTTTGTTCGTGTAGTTCTTTAAATCTAGTTAGTACAGTGATCCAAGACAATTCCAAAGGACTCATGATGAAAAATACTGTCTACCTCCAGAGAGAAAACTGATAAACCCTGAGTACAGATTGAAGCATATTTTCGTTAACCTTTTCTTTTCTTGCTTTTTTTCTCCCTTTTGCAATGTGGCTAATGTGGAAGTATGTTTTGCATATGTGTTTGTTGTTTAGTAATTTTTTCAGTCATGTCTGACTCTTCATGACCTCTTTTGGAATTTTCTTGGTAAAAATATTAAAGTGGTTTATCATTTCCTTTTCCAGTTCATTTTGCAAATGAGGAAACTAAGGCAAACAGTGTTAAATGACTTGCCCAGAGTCATATAAGTGGTAAATAACTGAGGCCAGATTTGAACTCAGAAAGTTGAGTCTTCCTGACTTCAGGCCCAACATGCTATTCACTGTTCCACCTAGCTGCCCATAAATATAATGGGTATCATATTTCTTCCCTTTTCAATAGGTAGGAGAGGAACGGGAGAGGAAGAGAATTGAGAACTGAAAGTAAATTTTCATAAAGTAGAATTTATTTCCCTATCATCTGCTCTCTTTTCTCCCACAGACACCACCCTAGTTCAGGTCTTCATCATGTCTCACCTAGAAAATTGTAACTGATCTCCCTCTCAAGTCCTCCCCTCCACATACCTGCCAAAGTGATTTTTCCTGTAATGTAGGTGTAACCATGTCATTTATCTGCTTAATGAACTCAGTTGCCTCAGGGGTCTTTTTGCTTTAATATCTCTCTGCTATTGCACAGTCTAAGCCTACCACTGGTACGTACTCCTTCCTGATCAATGACTCTCAGAATCACTAGTTCCTTTCAAAGTTCACCTCATGCACCACCTTCTATATGAAGCATTTCCTGACCTTCTCAGATGCTAGTAACTCATCCACCCCAAAATACTTTATATTATATATCTACATAATACGTATGTACATATATGTATGTAAAATACATATGCTTATATATGTACATGTTACACTTGATAAAAAGTAAGCTTATCGAGGCCAGGAACATTTCTCTCTTTATATCCACATATGCCTGGTATGTGGTAGGCATTTAGACTGACTGGCACATAATAGAGACATTGATTGAGTGACAACCAAATACTTTCTGTCACTGATATTCTGGTCCTTCTCCTATGTATCTTGACATTATGTGAATATCAGTGGAATATGTGGGCTATCTCTAAGGCCATCTTTCCTTCTCTCTCTATGACTGACCCATTTTTCCAGTTGTACAATTCTCTGATAATAATCATTTGCATGACATATCCTGTATATTTTTTCCTTGGTATTATGCTTTGACCTAATAATGGCTACCACATAGCCTTCCAGTGCCTTTTTCATCCTGCAATTTTAATACCTCAGAAAGTGGGTAAATTGGTTCCTGTTTCACTCCCAAATAGCATCATCAGAAGAAAACATTAAAAAGCCAGGTGTTTATTTTTTTTCAGGGAGAAACTAGGACCATTCAAAGAATTCTGCAGTTTTCAAAATCAACTTAACCCTTTGTCTTCCTTCTGTCAAGTTCTGGGACTAGCTTATTGTCTGTTGGCAAGATATTTTCAATTATCTATTGTGGTTGATCAGTCGTGGTTGGGATGAGAAACACTCCTTTTTCATTTGATTTTTTTTATGAGGAGAGTTAGACTGAATTTTTTGGTGTGTCAATAAGACTCTGTGAGGAAGATGCATGGTTGGTGTAGTCAGCACAATGTCCTCTATAAGCAGGAGCATCTAGAATCCCTCGCCTTTTATAGGCTATCCCTCTTTGTTATGGACTCTGTTCTGCATGTCTTTCATGATTGAAGGAAACACATGCATTCCAAGTCCAACGCTCTGTCCATTGGTCCATTCTTAATGGCAGGATTATAGGATAATACTATTGTAATTAATATCCAATTCTGTATATTTTAGTGGACAACTCATGCTAACATTGCCTTGCTGAATTGTATGTATATCAATATGTCAGACATCTATGATTTCATTGGTGCATCCCACCTGTAGCTTTTAGTAAGTAAGTCTTAAGGAGTTGTATGAGGCTTACAGAATTTAAATGACTCACACTACTAGTAAATGCCAGGAGCAGGACTGGAATTCACATCTTATCTTCAAGTTCAGAACTTTAACCCTTGTACTACATTGGTGATACCAATTGTTATTGACTGAAAAGTCCTATCTGTATTTAATGGTTGATATATTTTACAAAGATCATGTCTTTTTGGACATTTCTTGGTGAAATCTCATTTTACACATATCATGTATACTCCTCATAGATTACTATACATTCAAGGGGAAGAAACACATTAATAATTAATGATGATGATGATGATAGCTAACATGTATATAGCACTTAGTACCTGCCAGGCACTATGCTAGATGCTTTACAATTAATATTTCTTTGGATCCTCACAATAACCTCGGGAGGTAGTACTATTATCATCCCCATTGTAAAGATGGAGAAACTAAAGAAAACAGAAGTAAAATGACTTGCCTAGAGTCACACAGCTAGTAAGTGTCTGAGGCTAGATTTAAACCTAGGTCTTCCCAAATCCAGGCCTGATGCTTTATCTACTCTGCTGCCTGGCTGCCCTGAAGAAGAGGATGTGAAGAGGACATGTTTGGTCGGGGAACCTGCCTGGAGGGCATCCTTAGAAGGGACATTTGTGGCCAAAGAGTATGTATGAAGGAGCACATTCCAGGAGCTCATGTGACCTGGACACACCCATGGAGAACAGACACTTGGGACCTGTATGGTTAGAGCATTTCAGGTGTTCAATGCATCCTTCTTGAGCTCTTCCAAGAAGACTTTTGGAGTTGGAGACCAGTTCATATTCCCTTTTGAAGTTTCAGATGTGGGGATATTGACCATGTTGTCCACTCCTGAATTTGTTTTGATCTTCCCTGTCACCAAGATATTTCTCTACAGTCAGTGTTTTTCTTTCATTCTTCTTGCTCATTTTGTTTGCCTTTTTTCTCATTTTTAAATTTGATCTCTGCTTCTGGGACTGAAGGGAACTGTCCCAGATTTCTTGTGCTAGGAGCTAGGGGGTCTGGTTACTGCTGGATCTGCTCCAGTTTGGCTAGGGTCAAGTCTGTACTGGCACAAACCTGGACACTAGACTGAGTTCCTAACCCAAGCCCGTGCAACAGGCCCTTCCTGTCAACCTTCTAGGTTGTCTTGGACAGGAAATCTGCCACAGTCTTGTGTCTTTGTGGATTCTACTGCTCTAGAATTTGTTCAGATTCACCTTTTAGAGGTATTTGAAGGGGTATGTGGGACAGCTCAGGTGAGTTCCCCTGCTTTCGTGCTAACATCTTGGCTCCACCTCCCTCAGGTGTCCAATATAAAAGGATATTGCTCTCCTATAGTGTTGTCATGCTGTATATCATTCTGCTAGGCATTACATCTTCATGTTCCAGCATGCTATCTTTCTTGGTTCTCTGTCATTCCCATGGTTATCAAAATTATCTCTGCCATTATATACTAGAGTTGTGTGTCTAAAAGTCATTCTCTGACAAGGGCAGTTAGGCGCTATGAACCACCACATCTGACCAGACAACCAAGAAGAGGCAATTGAAGGCCCATCCTACAATTTCGTCTGTTCCTTTTATTGCCTTTCTCTTACTGCAGACACAAAATCCTTGCCCCTAGGCATTTATCTTACCTGGGGTTAGAAAACTTCTTCTTAACTCTGACTCACTTCCTCATTATGAGTGTGTATTCCCCAAGCCTACTTCAGAGATCATACCTCTTTACTGCCTCAACTATACGGAGTTTCATTAGGGCTGAGGAAATGATGTTCTTCTTCCCAAGATCCTCCCTAATTGACATATAAAGTAAGCCAAAGGCAAAGACAAAAAATTAGGTCATGTGGTAAGAGGTAGCAGCCTCTACCCTTGGCATACATTATCCATTTATCATGAGTACCTGCCAGCAATAAACTCCCTGATCTTTTATGTTGCATTCCAGCTAGTACAAATTTTGCTAATCTCTTGTAGTGTAGTGAATCAGTCCATCTGTTATCTAGCCCATTTATTATCTGTATACTTAAACAACTTATCTCATAGGGTAGTTATAAAGAAAGTACTTTGTAAACCTTAGAAGGTTATATCATAACAACTAATGTTTGCTGTTGTACTTTGGGCTCCTTTGAAGAATGAGTGGGCCGGATACCTGCTAATCTATTGTTTCATTAAAATGATTATATTTAGGAAGCTTGCCCATATTCTTTGTGTGTGTCTCTCTCTCTCTCTTTCTCTCTCTCTCTCTCTCTCTTTCTCTTTCTCTCTCTTTCTCTCTCTCCTCTCAGTTATCTTTGAGATGGGTTCTGAAGGTAGATATTTTTATCTTAGTAAAAAACCTCTCTAAGTTTACGAATAAAGGTTTTTTTATCATCTCAAATCAGATCATCTTACAACCACGAATCCCAAGTAATCAACATGTCTAAAAAAGTATCTGAACTTTTATTAAGAAAACTTTATTAAACAAGTATTGCAGTAAGTTTCCTGACAAAAGTCCCATTCTGCATAACTGCAGCATGGAGGTTACCCTGGTCTCTTTAATGCTATGCCAGAATAGAATACCATCTGTTAGATTCTATTGAACTAGAAAGAAAATCATTGGGTTATTACTCAGTCTTTGGTTTGGATCTGGAAGGGATCTCAGACACTTTTGTCCAGCCTCTTCATTTTGCAGATGAAGAAAGTGACGTATGTATGCCTATGTGATATATAACAACAGTTTCTATAGTCAAACTTTTTTTAAAGTAGGAAGCGGTTCCAAAGGGAGTATTGCTGTTATGGGATATTTATATATACATTCATATGTATCTAGTTTATAATGTTTATATCAAATAACAGTATCTATGCACGTTTATGTACGTATACACATATGTATATATACACATACAAAAGTAGCACTCTCCCTTTGGAACAATAGGCTTCCTACTTTAACCGAGTGAACGCAGCAATGACTGTGATACAATATCGATATTATTAAAAAGTGGTTGTTGATAGTCATCCAAAATAAAGTGATTCTTTTGCATTCAGTGATAGCTTTCATTTAACATTTTAAAAAATTGATATGGAAAAGACTTTCCAAATGGAAAACACTGATGCATTTTTCAAACTTAGGATTTTAAAAAATTACCCAACATATAAGACATGATTTAAGGTTTAAAGGGGCTATTTTGGTCACCCATTCAAAAATCAAGAGTTTGAGCAGGGTTTGTGTAAGGTATCTATTTTTTAAATTCATTTCCTTTGCCTAATTTCCTTTATTTTGAGACTAATACCGATATCTAAGGTTTTGTTGTAAATCTTAAGTGTAATCTGGTATTTATTCATATCAGCCACTTTTGGCGGAAATTCCTTTTCTTTGTTAGTGTTCATTTTAAAGGAGGTTGCCACTTATACTAAATGTCAGTATGTGAATTCTTTAAATAATTGTCTTCAACATCTTAAATAATCTTCTTGTGAAAAATACATGTGAACGTATGTGTGTATTTGTACTTTATCCATGATTAAGTATGTTTCTGAGTACCAACTAGAATCCTAAGCCAGGAAATGCACGTTCTCCACAGATATTTTCTCACAGTTGTCTCTGGGACAGAGCAGGACAAGACAAGAACGTTAGGGCTTTGTGAGCTATTTGGCTCTACCCCAAGGACATCTTAACTTTGGAAATCTTCTAGTGGGCATATTCTTCCAGCTGCCTTTTCTCTACCTCCTCTTTACCAAAGCATCTTCTCAGAATTCTAAAGTCTCTTTCACAAAAAGAAAAGTTTTAGAAGGCTAATTTAAACAAAAAATAAAGAACAAAACAGCCAACACAAAACCAAGCCCCAAAGTTCTTGTGGATGAATGTGAAAAAATGAAGGATCCAACAATGAATTTTCTTGTCAGGGAGAAACATGAAGAAAGATTTTTCATTTTAGTACTTGCTATAAGTAATGTTAATTTTTTTGTTTTATTACAAAGGTAAATGTCTAGTATTATGCTTAGATGCATAAAACTGAACAAATAAACCATGACTCTTTGATGCAAATAGGAAAAGACCATTATTTGGCTACAGCATCCATCACATAGAATTAGAGAAAAACTACTCACACCAATAGTATTTTGCTTTTGGCCTATTTTTGATCTTTTACACATGATCTTAGTGCCTCTTCCTCTTCAGTGTCTGTGGTAGTCACACAGGCGTTAGTAGCCAGGGCTTCAATCCAGTTGGACCTTAGGTTCTGAACTTCTTTATTGGCTGAAAGTCGAGCAATGAGAGTTAGTTTTTAAGCGGGTGGGAACACACTTCCTTTGTCTAAAATCATTAAAGGACTCAGGAGTTTTAAAAACAGTTCTTTGCTAATAGCTCATTCAAATCGTGTTTTGATTTTGACTTTTTCGGTTCATTTTTATTACTCAGCACCTCCACTAGAGGGCAATAAGGAATGAGAAATCAAAAAAGTCACTGTTAGGCCTTTAAGCACCATGCTGCCTTTTGGGATGGTTTTCTGAGCTTTGTGGAATGAAAAGGCTCTCTGTTGTAATTGTCCTTTACTTTTCATTTCTATAGCCATCATCTTAGTTCAAGCTTTCAATCCATTGTCCCCGAACTATTGCAATAGGCTGGTGTTTTCCCTGACTCTGTTTCCTTCCCATCTCAATCCATTCTATGCGTTGTTTCCAGGTGAAATTTCCTGATGCATAGCTCTGAATACTTATCCTGTTCAAAAACCACTCAGAGGTTCTTTATTGCCTACTAAGTTAGTTCTAAGCTTCTGTTCCTGGCATTCAAGGGCCTTCTTAGTCTAGTTCCAAACCACCTTTCCAGATTCATCTTAGGCTCATCTCTTTCAGTTATCAGACACTTGAACCAACTAATTTGCTCGCCTCTTGCTGAATGTGTTCTATGTTTTGTTACCTAAATGTCTTTGCACCTACTGGTTCTTATGGCTAGAATGTCCCCCCTCAATTCTGTCTATTGAAATTCTTCTCATTATTCAATGTCTAGCTAAATACTATCTCTTTTAAGCAACTTTCACTCATTTTCCTCTCACCAGAGAGAAATGATTTCTCTTTTCTGTGAACTCTTGTGCTAATTCATACTTTACTTGTGGCACTGAAACAAAGTCTCATTTTTAAAATGATATTCTTCTGATGACATTTTACAGCTATGAATCATAAAATACCCCATTTCCAAGGAAATAGCTTTAAAGGTCACCACAAAGGAAAGAGGAGAGGCACATGGTCAGTGTAAATAGTTTGTGATGTGTTACCAACCCAGAGTTTCTCAACAGAAATAGCATCGGGCCTGTAATCAGAAAACTATATGAAGAAAAAAGATTGCAGTTCAATCGTGTGACAAGAAGGAGTGATAAATGCTGCAAGTCTGCATTCTTCATTGATATTATTAATTAATATTTACTATTAGTAGACATTTAATTCCTTAAGGTTTGTAAAACCCCTATATATAAGTTTTATTTGATTTTCACAATGACCCCTTATGAGACTGAGTGATATTACAGGGTCACAAAGCTAATGTCAGAGGTAGGCTTAGAACCTAAATCCTTATGTCTCTAAGACAGTGATCTATCTACCTTGCTCCATGGCCTTGAAATCTGCATATAAGGAGAGGAAGGCTTCTAGAAAGATGTGGACATGAATCATGCAGCATAAAGGTTCATGAAAAGACTTTTATCTACCTCATTGAAGGTAGAACCCACATCAAAGAGATCACAGATGTGAAGTGTTGTGAAATTGGCCCATTCTACCTATAAGAAGACTGGCTAATTAGAATAATGGATCACTCGCTCAATTCTATATCAGAGTTTGGAAAAAAAATGGTGTTTTTAAATCCACTTCATTGTAATCTATTATTAAGGCAAACTCCTTAAAGTGATTGTGAATCTCATTTAGTAGGCTTTGTAGTATTTTGGGGTTTGATGTATTCAGCACAGTCATCTAAAATACCCACATTTTCAGATGACTTTTTTGATACTGATAACTTTGGTGTGATATTTTTACATTAGTTTATTTGTAAATTTGCTTTTGCCCTTCAATTTATAGTGTTAAAATCTTAGAATTTAAAGTGTATCTTGAGATTGAATATTAAAGTTCTCTACTCTTAAAATCAGATATACAAAGATTCTCCATGACAATTCATTTGTGTTATTCAATATTCTTCAACTTAAATTTAAAAATAATTGAATCTGACTTTCATGTGAATTGATAAAAAGAGGGAAGAACCCACACAGTTGGATATAGAAATATAAATTTCATTCAACAGGGATAGATGAGGAAAAGAGGAGAAGGGGGAAATAAAAGAGAGGGATTAGTCTTGAGGTAATAAACTAACCATTGAGAGTGGATTGTAAAGAAAGGTTTAAAAGGAAAGAAGAAAGAATCAAAAACCTCTGATTCAAGTCTGATCCTGGGAAAGAGAAAAGGGGAAGGAGAGCAAAAGCAGATTGCTTCACACCTTGAGAAATGGTGCTGAAAATACTCCTCTTTTACCACCTTCTTGCTCTTTATAATGAGGGGCTGAGAAACTGACTAATGCAGTGACCAACCATAATTCCCAAACAATCATGATGAAAAATGCTATGTATTTTTGTGTATTTATGTATGATGGAGAGGCAGTGGTCTTGGAATGCAAAGGATGAACAAGATATATATTTTGGGGGGCAAAGTTGACATAGGAATTTGTATTGCATGACTCTGCATATTTGTTACAAGGTTTTTGCTTTTCTTTTTTAGTGGGATGGGAGGAGGGAAAAAAGAGAGAAAGCAGATTTTTGTTAGTTAAAAATACTCAACTTTTTAAAAGTATAGATTGAATGAAGTTCAGATTAGAAGAGAAATTGATAACTGGGGAAATATTTTTGCAGCAACTTTCTATGATAAACCACTTTTTCAAGATGTGGAAAAGACTGATTCAAATTTATAAGAATAAGAACCATTCCCCAATTAATAAATGGTCAAAGGATATGAAAAGGCAGCTTTCAATAGATTGATGAAAAACAGTGTTCCAGATCACTAATAAATAGAGAAATGCAAATTAAAGTAACCCTTAAGTTCTGCCTTACACACTTTAGATGGGCAAAGTGAGCAAAAAAAAAAAGAAAAAGGAAGATAACAACTATTGGAGGGACTGTGGAAGGAAAGGTACATTGATGAAGTGTTGGTAGAGTTGGGATGTGGCTCAGTCATCCTGGGTAGCAACTTGTCCCCAAAATTACTAAACTGTACAGGCCGTTTGGCACTGTGATATCAACCTGTACTGGCTCTCTACCCCAAAGAGGTCAAAGACAGGAAAAAGACCCACATGTACAAAAAAATAGCAACTATTTTTTGGTAGTGACAAAGAACCAGAAACTAAAGGGGATAATTATAAATTGTGGAATGGATGAATATATTACTTCATTGCCTCTCTAAGAAATGATAAAAGGGTACATTTCAGAGAAACTGAGAAAATTTGTATGAACCAAATGATACATAATGAAGCGAACACAGTCAAGACAATTTATATAATAACAATAACAATAAAGAGAAACAAATTTTAAATAGTTATGAATTCTGATCAAAGTAACAAACAACCATGATTCCTGAAGATTGATAATGTAGAATGTTACCTTAGAAAGAAATAAAGGACTCTAGATGCAGAATGAGACTTTTTTTACATGGCTAATGTGGGAATGTTTTTGTTTGATTATGAATATTTCTTAAAATGATTTTGCTTTTTTCTCTTTTTTAAAGGGGGGAGGTGCTAATTGGGAAAATAAGAACCATGTTTTTAAAAAGAGTGTTACATGGAGGAGAAAAGGAAGGAAAAGAACAGCTATTTAACCAAAAACAGATCTGAAAGTCTCCCTTAAAAGGATGGTATGTTGTATAGTTTGAGGAAGAAGAAACTCCTTGCCTTGCAAAGAATAATAATGTAGAGCCCCAGAAGCTATCAAAGAAGGCTGCTCATTAATGCTCAAGGGAAGATGAGAAGAATAATTGTAGTTAAATTGTATTTCCCGTTTCACTAATAATATTTCCTCCTTGAGTTACTGAGGCAGCTATTTATTGGCCCAACAGAATATAGAGAGGTCTGTTATCTTACTGGGCATGTACCAGAGCCCAAACGGACAACCTTCTAACTTGTCAAAATGGAAAACACCTGACCACTTCTGGTGATTTGTGTGGAAACAAATGAGAAGGAAGGAAGGAAACATTTGATAAGCATTTACTATGTGCTAAGCACTTTACTATTAGTATTTCATTTGACCCTTCCAATGACTCTGGGAGGTAGGTGTTGTTATCATTCTGATTTTACAGTTCAGAAAACGGAGGCAAACACAGTGACTTGCCCAGGGTCACACCAACTACTAAGTGTCTGAGGTCAGATTTGAACTCAGGAAGATGAGTCCTCCTCACTCCAGGACCAGCGCTCTGTGCACCATGGCGCCACCTAGCGGCCCCTAGAAGAGGGCTAAAATAATACTGTCAATGATTATTATGTAGTGAGCAAGAGACTTAAAGCCGTAAGAATAGGGGCTGTGTTTTTCTCACTATTCCCCAGTGAATACAAGGAACACAGGAGACAAAGTGAATCTAGGAAGTGCACAGCCAGCTAGGAGGCTGGCTCTAAACATAAAATTTGGATGACGTAGCATGTGTAGATGACGGATTCCTGGACATGAAAAGACTGGGAGGAATGGAGTATACTGAGCTTTAGACAAATTTAGTTGAAAGGGTTTTGGTCTAAAAAGGATGGAATAAGGAGACAATTGCCTGCATATATCCCCTGAAGGGCAGCCACAAGGAAGGAAAAGTAGCGGCAGTAACAACTGCCAGGAAGTCGCAAGAGACAGAATCCCAGGAAATTGGCAATAGTAAGATCCATGGCCTCCATGTGCAGACAGATGTCTGGGCAACAAATGAGAAATTAGAGGTCCTAGTTTTTCTTTTTTGTTGTTTTTATTTAGTATTTTATTTTTCTACAGTTAAATGTAAACACAATCTTTAACATTCATTTTTAAAACTGTGAGTCCCAAATTCTCTCCCTTCCTCTCTCCTCCCTCCAGCTCATTGGGAAAGCAAGAGATTTGATATAGGTTATACATGTGTAGTCATGCAAAACCTATGCAGAATAGTCATGCTGTGAAAAGAAAACTCAGACAAAGCAAAAAAAACTCAAGAAAAATGAAGTTAAAACAAGTATGCTTCGATTTGTGTTCAGACACCACTAGTTCTTTCTCTGTGGATGGACAGCATTATTCAGCATAAGAACTTCAAATTTGAGGTCCTGTTCCAAAGAGGAAAAATTGATCTCATGTAGGTAACTCTGAGATACTGTCGGTTGAAACATACGACGGGACTATAGCTGTAGATGGGTGTACCTTATTCCTAAGAAACAGGATAGGTGAAACTGGAATGGGATTGCATATTAAAATGGTATGCTTCATTTTAGGAAATTTTGGAATCAGAGTGGGGAAACATGACAGAAAGCATGGGGTGAAAGATAATGGAGAGAAAACCAAAAGTGATTTTTGTCATTGGATCATACCACAGACTACTTTGACATAAAGAGGAAATAGAGGAGAAATTTCAAAAACAGATGACGAGCCTGGCATGGAGGCATGATGCTGCAGTGACCAGGAATCCAATTATCTAGACATCTGCTAGAGCTCTCTCTGCCCAAACAGAGCAGATAATAACTTCTTGACTTGCTGTAGGGATGGTTTTATCCTTCAAAGGCTATGTATTAGGCTAAATTATTTTTTGGATTTCATTCTCACTAACACATAGGAATGGGCTGCCGTGGTGGAAGTATTGAGAATCCTTGGTGAAAGTGACCACTCCCTTCAAGGGATCCTTATTGAGGAGAGGAAATCCAAACATAGCTTTACATGTGCTCTAGATTTGGGGAAAGCAAATGTTAAATGGTTCAGAACATAGTTACAAAAATTCTCATGAACTAACATTCTTTAAGGGAAGTCAGTCCCATTGGGATGGGAGATGCTCCAGAATAGAATTCTGAAAACACCAAAAGAGATAACTTCATTGAGAAAGGAAAAGTGAGATATCTGAAGAAACTGATGTGGACACACATGAAACTCATTATCCAACTTAGATTTTTGAAAGAAATGGACAGAATATGGAAGCAAAGAAGGTAACAGGATGAGTGGATCATGATTCCATAAAGAGCGCTAACACACTGGTGAGCTGAACTAAGGACAACAAAAAGTTTGAAACCTTTTTGAAGAAAAAGGATTATCACAGAGAGGACAGAACCCTTGCTTGGGTGAATTTGACAATAGGAGAAGGAAGGCAGAATTAATTAGCTCTTATTTTGCTTCCATTTTACTGCCGAGAATGATGTTTGCACTAAAAATAACAAAATGAAAATTATTAGCAAGGTGTTGATATCCAATATGAGTAAGGAGACGGACTATGAGGGAGCATTTTCTTTGCCTTGAAGAAGTCTATTCACTTGACTCAGGTGACCATCTTTACTAATGAAATCCCTGGCCAATGTGATTGCTAAGCCACTGTTAGTGACATTTGAGTGATCATAGAGATGGGAGAGGTGCCGCAGGATTAGAGAAGAGCAAGTCACCTGGTTTTCAAAAAAAGGGAAAATGGCACACTCTTCAAATGATAGGTGAACTTGACTGTTTTCTGGCAAAATTCTAGAATGGACCATTATAGGAATTGTTGCTTAACATTTGGAAAGGGAAGATCAGCTTGGCTTCATCAAGAAGTCAAGCAAGACCAATCATTTCCTTCTTTGACAGGATTACTAAACTAGTGTATGAGAAAACTCTTGTGGACACAGATAAGTAGGTTTTAGCAATGCTTTTGGTAAAATATCTAATGCTACTCTTCTAGAAAATATGTTGAGATATAGACAAAACAGTAATATGATTGGATGGATTCAGAATTAGCTGGACTCCAAAAATATTTTTAATGATTCAGTATCAGTATGACTGGACATATACAATAATATATCCTGAGAATCAATGCCAGGACCTGAGAAGTTTCACACTTTTTATTGAAAGACTTGGATAAAGTCATATATGACCCACTCCTGAAATCTGCCCAATCACTAAAGCTCTAGACTGCACACTGTTGCCAAAAAGTTCTTGAGCAGCTGAATCTAATAAGAGGACCTTTCCTTTAGCCATCTTTGTGCCTTCCCTCACTTACTGACCCTCCATTTGGTATTCCAATCTTCCCTGGACCCTGATTGGTGAGGATTCCTCACATCTAAGGTGTGACCTAACCCACTATGAAGCACTGTGGCCATGCAATTACATAAGGTATGTCTCTTTCTCATCCCTGTTTTATGCCCTCTTTTCTAGGAATGGTAATTACAACAATAATAGTATTCCTGAAAAGTATGTATGGATCAGTTTTCCTAGGATTCTATTGAACATCCTTGTGGCTTCCCAAATTAAAACATTCCTTCCTGGCAACCACTTTTGTAAATGTGTTGTTTTCTGCTTTGGAGCAAGTTTCTTGAGGAAGTCTGAGACTATCTTACTTTTTGTGTTTGCATCACCCCAGCTCTGAGCTTAGTGCTTGGCACATAGTAAACACTTAAATAACTGCTGTCATTCATATATTCAATATGAAATTCAATAATAAATATTTATTATTAATTAAATATATTGTGGTTACAAAAATCGACTTCACAATAACAAAATGAGGAGGCATGATAATGTAATGGTTTTTCTAAAAAAAAAGTCTCTGAGTGGTTTAGTGACCTGTGAGCTCAACATGAATAAGCAGTAAGATGTGACAGCTGACAAAGCTAATGGGATTGGGACTTGATAAGAGACATAGCTTACAGGAATAGGGATGTTATATTTTGAAAATGCTGTGCCCTTTTCACCTCATCTAGAGTGTTATATTTTGGCATCCTACCATTAAAAAATACACTGATAAGCTGGATATTGTCCAGAAGAGTACAAGCAGGATTATGAAAGGATTTGAGTCCCCTGGAAGATTGGTTGATGGAACTGTACATTTGTCCTAGAGGAAAAAAAGGCTCAAGAGCTACAAGAGTGTTATGTTCAAGTATTTAAAGGATTGTCTTGTCTAAGAAAGGTTAGCTTTGTTCTTTTTGGCCAGAAGACAGAATCAGGAGCAATGTGGACTAATGGCAAAGAGATAAATTTAGATGCCAAGAAAAATTTCCCTAACAATTCCGACTGTGCAAAGAGTGGGATGTACTGTCAAAGGAGATAGTGAGTCCTCCCTTGGAGGTCCTCAGATGCTGGGTAGCTACATGGCATCTATGTTACAGAGGAGGTTCGTTAGTGCATGGGGTATGTTAGGTGACTTGTCAACATTTAAATTGTATGATTCTGTAATTGTCAGAAATTGAAGGAAAATCTGCACCTTTCCTACCTGGATCCAGGAAACTGGAACCCAGTGTTTCTTATAAGTCTTGGTCTAAATATTCACTCTTAGCCTACCAAAGAAAAAAGAGTGTTTTTGTTTGTTTGTTTGTTTTGGTCAAATGCCCCCATAGTGAGAGTTGTTGCATCTCTTTGAAGAGATCTGCTTAGAGCCTTTGGTGTAAAAATAGTAGTGATTACCATAAAATGTGAGTGGTATGGAAATTTTAGTTTTTTTTTTTTCAGACCAGTTTTTTTTTCTAAAATGAGGGTTTTCCTGGCTAATAAAAGTCGGCTGACCATACTAAATTCAACTTTTTTGTTGTTTGACTTCAGAGCAGAAGCAAAAAAAATCATGAAAATGACAACTCTTTTTTACTTTTAACATTCCAGTGTTTTCATATACAGTATTTCATTTAAGACTCTGAGTAATTTTTTTGATTTAACTAGGATACAATCTACCATCATGAAAGAATTCTAAATCTAGATTTAAAAATTTATTTTCTCATTTGACTTGTTAAAATATTTGCTTCCTGAAAGAATTAGATATTTTAGGGAGCAGTTCCTAAAGAATTTTGCAAAAATAAGATGTGTTGAAAGAATTGCAAGTTGCTTGGTTGTCTGCTAAAAGAAATAGCTATTCTTTTTAAATGGAAATGTCTAAAAGTTCACCCAAAAGCTAAAAACCTGAGCTGTAATGCTTGTTTTCTTTTAAGAGATTAGGAAGTTTCTTACACTTGATTAAAAATAAAGACACTCATTGGCTTTAATGCTATTGATGCAGACACAGGTGACTTCCTATCTCTTTTGCTATATGCATCATGTGAATTGAAAAGTCAGGAAGGTAGGAGAAGTTTCTATTTACAGTTAAAAAGTGGCTCAGAGGTCATCTAGTTATATAGGGTCCTGAGATCACAGATTAAAACTGGAATGAACTTTACAGGACACCTACTCCATTTTACTCCTTTTTACAGATGAGAAAACTGAGGTCTGTTTGGTTTAATGATTTATCTAAGGAGGCAATACAAATGGAAGGTCTAGGACTTTGGCACCGATCCTCGGACTCCAAACCCAGCCTCTTTTCAGTTTTACCCTTTTGCCTCTCTTTTTCCTCCCTGATAGTTTCTTGTGAATGGTAGAAAGTCAGTCCATTACCATTTATGAAGCACCTGTGCCAGGCACTGTACTGAGTTCTGAGAGACTTAGGAGACAGTAAAAATCTAAGAACTGCAGCTTGATCAAGAAAGCCCTTATCAGTCAGAGTCTTCCATTCATTCTGAACTTCTTTAGGTTCTACACCTTGTGCCTCTACACAATGGGACTCTTCCCTCCCCCAGCCCCCAGATTTTCAGCCTTCATTATCTCCCCTAAGTTCTTAGAGCCCAAGGACTGTCTGTCTTTTTTGTATTTGTATCTCCAGTGTTTATCCCAGTTTCTGGAACATATCAGGTGCTTAATAAAATGTTGCTTGACTTTTTATTGATTATTAAAACTAAATTTCCTAACTGAAATGCATAAAGAGATAGTAAATATTAACATTAACTTTACAAATGAATCAAGGTTCAGTGACTTCTTTATGTCATATGAATTCAATGATTACCACACATAAAATACAGTTCATTGCTAGAAACACAAAAATCTAACTATGATTTGGATACTTTTACAGTTATGATGATTACCCCTTTTGAGGGCTATACTGTCATTGTATCATAAAGTAAACCGTATGTATGTAAAATAGCACATATGTGTATAATAGTATAGCTAGTAGCAAGTCTTTTGTTGTGTGACTCTATAAGCTAAGTTACGGCGTAGTGAAAGCAACTTTAGGCAAAGGACAAAGTACTACTGTTCAGGTGTAAAAAAAATAGTTTTGGAATGTATGAACTGGTTTTGGATAGGTCAGGTGAAGAAAGTTCTAATTCTGAATACTGTAGACTTATTAGATAATATTCAAGGGTAAAATAAAATGGAAATTAATATAGAAATGATGTATATATAATATATATGTATATGTATGGATATATATTCATATATATATATATAAAGAGAAGCAGAGTAAATAAGGAATTAGAAATAAAGGAAGAAAAATAAATGAATTAAGGGATAGAGCTGAGTAGGCAAAGTCAATTGTTCTTTAAGCAAAGGGAAATGAAAACAGATCGGGGCCTCCTGGTAGAGCTTATTTTTGTACGAGCTATTTCCCTAATGAGGTGAGTGGCGGAAGGCCTGATCAGCAATAACTTTGAATGTCTGTGTTTTGTATCTCTTCCTGTGTGAATCATAAGGGCAAGAATTGGGACTTGTGCCCTAAATTGAGAGCAGGCCTCCCTATATTTATACATGGTGTCATATTACATGCTCTTTTACTGCCTAGGAGCATTTGAAACTAACATTTTAGTATTCATGCTCCTGCAACATTTCTAGGAACACCAACCAACTGACGCTAGGGATTCATACAAATTGCTTTGTCGTGCCGTGGATTCTAAATTCTAAACTTTTTAGCCTGCTTCTAATATCTTTATTTTTCTGTTCTCCATAAAGTGATTTTTTCCAGTGCGTGCTACTCCTTTACTAGTCTACTGAGAACTTAAACATGGCTACCTTTCATTTCTTTCCAGTCTACTGTATTATTTTGAAGGACAAATTATAGTACTGTTTCTCACTTCTGTATAAACTGTGCCAACATGCAGTCAGCCTGGACAACTTAAAAACTTTTGTCTTTTGATGTTTATAAATTGGTGTTTATAAACCCCCAATATCTCGAAAGTAGCTTGGAAGCAGAGCTTATATATCTGTACTTTCTAGGATTTTGTAATTAGTTCTAGTCTTTTTTGACCCAAAGTCTGGAATGCTTCAACAGTCAGATTGTTTATGAATAAATATTAATTATTGCTATTATTTTGAATTTTAAAAATATTTTTCTGCTACAATCCATTTCCTAAATATTGTTAATGAAATTCCTAATGCTTCCTTATAGTCTACTATTACTATTTTTTCTTTTTGGTTTGGTTATTTCTTTTCATTTGTATGATTTATATTTATTTGGGTATCCAAAAGAAGGCATTTCCCAACAACTTAATATGTTAATTATTTTCACTGGGCACATTAAGGTGGTTCTGAAATCCTAAGATTAACCAAGCTGGTGAAAGCTCTGCATGTGTGTTTTATATAAATGAAGAGAAGGCTCATGTCTAGGAACTATCCCCTCCAAAGTCTTAGACAACAAGTACTTAGGGTATAGTAGCCACTGTTCTAAGAGCAGTGATACAAATTAAAAACAAACACAGTGCTGGGCTTCAAGAGGCTTATAGCCGAATGGGGGAATCAGGTGAAATAGACAGAGATAGAGACAGATAAATTGAAGATAATTAATAGAAGGGAGGCACTACTTAATTTGTCCTTAGAAGCAATTGTTCAGTGTCAATCTTACCAACAACAGCATGAGTCCTAGAGAAAGATGCAGTGATGTTACCAGAAAACATCAGTAGCCCCGCCATGTCAGGCCTCTACGTGTTCTCCTTGTGCGACCCCCCCCTGCGATGTTCTCTGGTCTTCTGCTACTCACATTTGTACAACTCCATGTATGTTCTGGTAACATGTTTCCTACCATTATATCTCTCCATCCACATTCCCTGCATTTATTCATTCTTTCATCTGAAAGTATGTGCATTTGTTGAAGAGTGTGTCTCAGGTTTATAAAAGAAATATTTTGTTGTAATTCTTTCTGTCCTCTTTCATTAAATGCCCTTTATTTGAAATAATTTTATTTTTAAGTAGACTAGAAAGGGTGGGGTTTATGGTTTTAAGTACAGGTGAACCTGCAGAGCACCTTGAATCCAGAGAAACCTTGAATAAAAGGAAAAAAAATCTATTAAATGTTCGCTATATGCCAAGTACTGGGGATACAAACAGAAAGAATGAGACCATTCCTCCTCAGAAAATTCAAACATTTATTGGGGGAGAAATTCCATAGAAGTAAATTCAGCTAATCCTTAGACTGCTGCTGTGGAATGGATTGCAAGGGTCCAGCAGTGCTTGCCCACACAGGTAGGGCAGTGGCTGATGCCTGAAGGGTAGAGAGCCAAAGTAGAAAGTAAGACCTGGAGGATCTGATGGTGACCCTGTGTAAATGTGAAGTTGCCTCCAGGTGATAGAATCCTAATTCTTTTCTGAGAATAAAACTTTTATCCTTTTTCCTAGCATAAAAATTAAATGTGTGCCAGCTGAGTAGAACAGAATCCTCTTCTTCCTCCTCTTCCTCCTCCTCACTCCTATCAATTAGTTTCTTTTTTTAATTTTTTAAAATTAATTAATTTATTTAACTTTTAACATTCATTTTCACAAAATTTTGGGTTCCAAATTTTCTCCCCATTTGTCCCCTCCCCCCACCCCAAAACACCGAACATTCTAATTGCCTCTATGACCAGTCTTCCCTTTCTTCTATCATCCCTCCCTTCCCCTTGTCCCCATCTTTTCTTTTATCCTGTAGGGCCACATTACTTTCTATACCTCATTGCCTGTATTTCTTATTTCCTAGTTGCATACAAGAACAATACTCAACAGTTGTTCCTAAAACTTTGAGTTCCAACTTCTCTTCATCCCTCCCTCCCCACCCATTCCCTTTGGAAGGCAAGCAATTCAATATAGGCCATATCTGTGTAGTTTTGCAAATGACTTCCATAACAGTCATGTTGTGTAAGACTACCTATATTTCCCTCCATCCTATACTGCCCTGCATTTCTTCTATTCTCTCTTTTGATCCTGTCCCTCCCCAAGAGTGTTGACTTCGAATTGCTCCCTCCTCCCATTGCCCTCCCTTCAATCATCCCCCCCACCCTGCTTATCCCCTTCTCCCCCACTTTCCTGTATTGTAAGACAGGTTTTCATACCAAAATGAGTGTGCATTTTATTCCTTCCTTTAGTGGAATGTGATGAGAGTAAACTTCATGTTTTTCTCTCACTTCCCCTCTTTTTCCCTCCACTAAAAAGTCTTTTGCCTGCCTTTTTTATGAGAGATAATTTGCCCCATTCCATTTCTCCCTTTCTCTTTCCAATATATTTCTCTCTCACCCCTTAATTTCATTCTTTTAAGATATGATCCCATCATATTCAATTCACTCTGTGCTCTGTCTCTCTGTGTGTGTTTGTGTGTGTGTGTAATCCCACCTACTACCCAGATACTGAAAAATTTCAAGAGTTACAAATATTGTCTTTCCATGTAGGAATGTAAGCAGTTCAATTTTAGTAAGTCCCTTATGACATCTCTTTGCTGTTTACCTTTTCATGCTTCTCTTCATTCTTGTGTTTGAAAGTCAAATTTTCTTTTCAGCTCTGGTCTTTTCATCAAGAATGCTTGAAAGTCCTCGATTTCATTGAAAGACCATTTTTCCCCTGAAGTATTATACTCAGTTTTGCTGGGTAGGTGATTCTTGGTTTTAGTCCTAGGTCCTTTGACTTCTGGAATATCACATTCCATGCCCTTCGATCCCTTAATGTAGAAGCTTCTAGATCTTGTGTTATCCTGATTGTATTTCCACAATACTCAAATTGTTTCTTTCTAGCTGCTTGCAATATTTTCTCCTTGACCTGGGAAGTCTGGAATTTGGCCACAATGTTCCTAGGAGTTTCTCTTTTTGGATCTCTTTCAGGTGGTGATCTGTGGATTCCTTGAATACTTATTTTGCCCTCTGGTTCTAGAATCTCAGGGCAGTTTTCCTTGATAATTTCATGAAAGATGATGTCTAGGGTCTTTTTTTGATCATGGCTTTCAGGTAGTCCCATAATTTTTAAATTGTCTCTCCTGGATCTATTTTCCAGGTCAGTTGTTTTTCCAATGAGATATTTCACATTATCTTCCATTTTTTCATTCTTTTGGTTTTGTTTTGTGATTTCTTGGTTTCTAATAAAGTCATTAGCCTCCATCTGTTCCATTCTAATTTTGAAAGAACTATTTTTTTAGTGAGCTTTTGAACCTCCCTTTCTATTTGGCTAACCTCTTTTGCCAATTGAGTTAGCCTATTTTTCAAGGTGTTATTTTCTTCAGCATTTTTTGGGGTCTCCTTTAGCAAGGTGTGGACCTGCTTCTCATGCTTTTCTTTCATCTCTCTCATTTCTCTTCCCAGTTTTTCCTCCACCTCTCTAACTTGATTTTCAAAATCCTTTTTGAGCTCTTCCATGGCCTGAGCCCATTGAATATTAATTATAGATGCTTGAGATACAGAAGCCTTGATGTTTATGTCTTTCCCATGGTAAGCATTGTTATTCCTCATCTTTGGTGTCTGTGGGTGGAGAGACCTGTGTGGCTGCTGGATATTCTGTCCCTGGAGCCTGCTTGGATCTGCTTCTCTCGGTGCCACCCGGCCAAGGCAGGGCTGGGCTCTGCTCCGGGTCCAGTGCTCAATGGACCTTTTGGGTCAGCTTTTCAGGTCTCTCTGGAACAGAAATCTCCTCTGCTCCATTGTTTTGTGGCTTCTGTTGCTCCAGAATTTGTTGGGAGTTCTTCTTTACAGGTAATTTATCGGATGTGGGTTTGGAGCTAGCATATGTGTATCTTTCTGTTCTGCCATCTTGGCTCCTCCCTGTATCAATTAGTTTCTTTTCCAAACTTTCCTATTTCTAATATCATTCCATTGACCCAATTTTACAACCTTAGAATCAGCTTCTTTTTCTCGTACTCCCTCACTTCGCACATCCGGTCAGTGGGGAATAAGGAAAAGTCACGTGTAGGATGTGTCATTTAAATTGAGTTTTGAAGGAAATCAGGGACTCTACAAAGGGAAGTGAAGCATTTTAGTTATGTAGGCACCCTACGCAAATGTACAGATTGAGGATGAAATGTTGCATATAAAGAGAAATAATACAGCCAGCTTGGGAGGACCAATCAATTGCAAGTCATAAACGTTCTGATTTGACATTATCTCCTATATTTATTTTCTTCTCTCCCCTTACATGATCATGGATCTAGGCTCTCATCACCTTGAACTATTGGAATAGTCATCTAATTGTTCTTTTTGATTCAAGTCTCTCCTCTCTCCAAAACATCCTCCATATCACAGGTGTCAAACTCACTGCCCATGTCCATCTACAAAATTCCCAAGTTAAACTTGAATCAGAATAAAATGTAATTGGGAAATTTTAACAAAATAAATAAAAATATCATACAACAATATTGATTTGTGGGTTTTTAGGTAAATACGTGGCATCAGGGATCCTCTTCTGTTTGAGCGTGGCTGTCATCATGACGGTTTTTAAAGGTGGGCCCATGTCAGTCCCCTGCTCAGTAAACACTAGTCACTCTCTGTTACTTCTAGGATCAAATCTGTTTGTCATTTAAAACCCTTTACCACAAACACTTTACCTACAAACTACATTTCCAACATTATTTTGGGGGCTTGTCAAATTCACCTTCCTGCTGCTCCTCACATAAGACATTTCATCTGATGTTCCTAGAATGTACTTACTCTGTCCTCACATCCCCTCTAAGACTCCCTAAAACTGAGCTAAATGCTACCTCCCAGAGCAGGCCTGTTCTGATCCCCCAGCTACTAGAACCTCTACCAGCCCTTTCCTTTATTTTATACTGGATATAGTTATCTGTATACATATTATTTTCCCCTATAGACTTTAAGTTCCTTAAGGTCAGGAATTATTTCATTTGTTTTAGTATTTCTAGCACCTGCCATAGCATCTGAAACATAGTAGGCCCTTAGTAAATGCTTGTTGGTTGATCGATTGATCATATTAGGATGTATATAGACAAAAGGTACATACTGCCATTATATTTGCTGGTTTTGTGCAGATTTCCACTAAAAAGAGAAAGAAAGAGTTCTTAAAGGTATTAAAATCATTCAAGGCTTCTTGATCAGTGTTCAGATGAATATGCAGTTGGTTCGAATCATCCGGAAAATTGTAGAAACCCTTCTCTTTTCTTTGCTAGAGAAAAAATCTTTTCATGCTTTCTAATGAAAAAGAAAGTCTTTCAGCAATTTTTACAATAATATTTCATCAATATCAAATGTTCAGTCTGCAGTTTTTTTAATGCTTTTCTTTGCTATTTGAACTACTCTCCCACATAACTATAACTCTTATTTTATTTGTTCTGTTTTTTTTATTATTCTGCAGTGACAGCAATAATGTGTCCTATAGATTTCCTTGATTGTCTATTAGTTTTCCCCTTTAATGATGTGTTTTTAAATTAAAGTATATTATGTTTCATTTTGTTTTTATATTGCATTTATTTCCAACTATATCCTTTGTCTTCTAGCAAATCATCTGCAGTAACAAAGATTTTAAAAGAAAGAGAAAAATGAGCAGGTCAGCTCCGTGATTTAGCACATCAGTTGTGCCTCCCAATCTATGAAACATTCCTTATCTGTCATCCTCTCCCTTTGCATCAAATGGAGGGAGACAGAGTTTTCTCAGCTGTCCTATGAGGTCATGATTGCCTATTATAGTTATATAATCATTGATTTTCTTTTCGTTTTCTTCCTTTTTTCCTTTTCATCACAATAGTTGTACATTTCTTTGTTGTCATGCTTAATTCACTTTATATCAGTCTTTCCAGGTTTCTCTTAATGTTAATTAGGTATTATTTTTCATTTTTTATTTTTATGAGTCAGTATGATTCAGTATATTATTTCTATGGGGTTTTAACAAACTCAATGTGTTTAGCTCTTCCCCAATCAATATGTACTTTATTTCTATCTTTTTTGCTACCACAAAAAATGCTACAATGAATGTTTTGGTGAAGATGGGGCCTTTCTTTGTGCCTTTGATTCCCTTGGAGATATATGTTTAGTAATGGGGCTTCTGGGTCAAAGGTATAGACATTTAATGCTCTATTTAAAGAAAAAGCAAAGGATTCAAAAATTGCAGTACAGATGACAATGCAATGCCTTCATGTTCTTTTTTGTAGCACATTTTAAGATACTTTCTATTTCTATTCATTTTGTCTTATAGCTTGCAAACTTCCCAAGACTTTGTGAAGAAACAGAACGGATTGTTGCAAACCACATTCGTGAAAGAGAAGGAAAGACTAAGGACCAGGTGAGAAAAAAATTTTTAAGTTGATGGATGGGGAAATAATATATGAAGCACATAAGTTTCTTTAGGAGAGATTCTAGGGAATAATTCCCATGTTTTCTCCTTTAAAATGTTTTAGACATTTTAGGGAGTCACTATGAGTTAGTATATCAAATAAATTTAGAATTAGGAGATATTTGGTACTCCTGTAATTGCTAATATCACAATGAGGAGAGTCCTTGTTTGTGAGGTCACTGATATGTAGGAAAATAATCAGAGGCCAAATTAAAAAATTTAAAAAATCAACCTAATACTGGGTTTATCTTTTTAGAGACAATTATTAAATATACAATTAGGTGATGCAGTATATAAAGAGCTGGACCTGGAGTCAGGAAGACTCATCTTCCTGAGTTCAAATCTGGCTGCAGACACTTACTAACTATGTGACACTGGGCAAGTCACTTAACCCTGTTTGCTTCAGTTTCCTCATTTGAAAAAGGAGGGAATTGTAGTAAGGTATCTCTAAGATTTATTCTATCTAAGTGTCTAAGTACCCAGGTGTTAAGATTTTAAGGTGAGGATACAAAGAGAAAAGAGACTGAGAGAGAAAGGATAAAGAACTCAAGAGGAAAAGAGAAAGACAGAAATGTCCACAAAAGTAGAGAAATGGTAGGGAAGGGAATAATAAATCAAAGATCTATCAATCTAATCTATTGATATCTATGATCTAGATTATAAAGTTTAATGATTTCCAGGCACCAACTTTGTGAGGCTAGTAATAATGAGTATTATCACCATTTTACAGAGAAGGGAACTGAGGCTATGAAAGGTTCAGTGATCTGATAGCTAATAGCGAAATATCAGAGTAATATAGTTGGTAAATGTGGAAGCTAGAACTCAAATTGGGATCTTTGACTTCCTGTCCATTGCTGTTTGCACTCTGATGTTCTGACTCTCTTTTTATAGATTGCAGCAAACTTTGGGTTTGAGACTTTCCAGTATCAGCATCATTTGCCATTGTCCTTTGAAATGGAAATTATTGTGATTTTGTTTTAACTCTTAATAATAGTTGTTTTTCTTTAAGCCCCATGCAGCAGTCCACAAGAGGGGGAATTATTCTCTCAGGTGTGGTTGATAGTAACTGGGACAATACTGACTCTCTTGACTTGATGAATCAAATCTATGTGTAGGGAATCCTATGAGTCCTCAAGTCTTTGCCCCAGCAATGGCTTCCTGTGAAATGAAGGACTGGGAGGACAGAGATTATAAAATGATTTTAGGAGGTTTTTTTCTTGTTTTTCTAAATTTTATTTATTTATTTTTAGATTGACATTCATTTCCACAAAATTTTGAGTTCCAAATTTTCTCCCTATCTCTCCCTTCCTGGACGCCATAATACCTTGCATTCTGATTATGATTCTGATCAGTGTATCCTCCTTTCTATAATACCCCACCCTTCCCTTATCCCCATTTTCTCTCGTTTTTTGTAGGGCAAGATAAATTTCTATACTCCATTACCTGTATTTTTTATTTCCCAGTTATATGTAATTATCATTCTCAACATTCATTTCTAATACTTTGAATTACAACTTATCTGTCTCCCTCCCTCCCTACCCTTCCACACTGAGAAGGCAAGCAATTCAATACAGGCTATATATGTGTTGTTTTGCAAAAGACTTCCATAATAGTCATGTTGTGTAAGACTAACTATATTGTCTTCCATCCTACTCTGTCTCCTCCCTTTTTTTTTCTGTTGTCTCATTTGACCTTGTCCCCTTCTCCCCTACTTTCCTGTAGTGTAAGATAGATTTTCATACCAAATTTAGTGAGAAGTTATTCCCTTCTTAAGCCATATGTGAAGAGAGGAAGCTTCACTTTTCCCCTCTCATCTCCTCCCTTTTCTCCTCCATTGAACAAGATTTTTCTTATCTTTTTATGAGTAATAGCTTGCCCCATTTCATTTCTCCCTTTCTCCTCCCAATATTTTCTTCTCTCACCCCTTAATTTAATTTAATTTTTTTATGGATATCATCTCTTCTGATTCAACTCAACCTGTACTCTCTGTCTATAAGTGTGTGTGTGTGTGTGTGTGTGTGTGTGTGTGTGTGTGTGTGTAATTCCTCCACCTACCCAAATACTGATAAAATTCTCGAGTTACAAATATTATCTTTCCATGTAGGAATGTAAGCAGTTCAACTTTAGAAAGTCCTTTATGATTTCTCTTTCCTGTTTACCTTTTCGTGCTTCTCTTGATTATTATGTTTGAAAGTCAAATTTTCTATTCAATTCTGGTCTTTTCATCATGAATGCTTGAAAATCCTCTATATCATTGAATGGCCATTTATTTCCTTGAAGTATTATATTCAGTTTTGCTGGGTAGGTGATTCTTGGTTTTAATCCCAGTTCCTTTGACTTCTGGAATATCCTATTCCAAGCTCTTCAGTCCCTTAATGTAGAAGCTGCCAGATCCTGTGTTATTCTGATTATATTTCCACAATATTCAAATTGTTTCTTTTGTTTGCAGTTTGTTTTGCAATTTGAAATTTTCAAATTGTTTGCAATATTTTCTCCTTGACCTGGGAACTCTGAAATTTGGCCACAATATTCCTAGGAGTTTCTCTTTTTGGGTCTCTTTCAGGAGGTGATCAGTGTATTCTTTCAATATTTATTTTGTCCCCTGGTTCTAGAATGTCAGGGAAGTTTTCCTTGACAATTTCATAAAAGATAATGTCTAGGTTCTTTTTTTGATCATGACTTTCAGGTAGTCCCATAATTTTTAAATTGTCTCTCCTAGATCTATTTTCCTGGTCAGTTGTTTTTCCAATAAGATGTTTCACATTATCTTCTGTTTTTTCAGTCTTTTGGTTTTGTCTTTTAACTTCTTGGTTTATCTCATAGTCATTAGCTTCTCTGAACTCCAGGCTCTCTTTTAAAGAACTATTTTTTTCAGTGAGCTTTTGAACCGTCTTTTCCATTTGACTAATTCTGCTTTTTAAAGCCTCCTTCTCCTCATTGACTTTTTGGACCTCTTTTTCCAATTGAGTTAGCCTATTTTCCTCAGCATTTTTTTGGTTCTCCTTTAGCAAGCTGCTGACTTGCTTTTCAAGCTCTTCTATGGCTTGAACCCATTTCATATTGATTTTGGAGGTACTGGAGTCAGAAACCTTGACTTCCTCTGACAATATGCCTTGTTCTTCCTCATCTGAAAGGATGGAAGGAGATGCCTGTTCACCAAGAAAGTAACCTTCTATGGTCTTATTTTTTTCCCTTTTTTGGGAATTTTCCCAGCCAGTTACTTGACTTCTGAATCCTTTGTCAAGAGGAGGGTCCTCCTTCCCCCAGTACCTTGCTCAAGGCTGAGATTCAGATCAGCTGCTCAATTCCCCAGGGGTTTTTTGGGGGGTGGGCCACCACTGAGGGCTGAAGTTCAGATCAGCTGCTCAATTCCCCCTGAGGCTTTAAGCTGAGCTGCCTGGACAATGGACCTAGGCTACTTCAGCAGCCATTGTAGCCACCAGCTGCCCACTGTGGCTGTTGCTGCCACTACCTCTGCTGGGGGGACCCTGCTCCCCTCTCGCCCAGCTGGGAAAGCCCTCCCACATTGATCTTTGGAGCTTTCTTTGTCACTCGTGGGTTGAGGGATCTGGGACCCTCCCTGCTGGGAATTCTGCCCTGGAGATCTGTTCAGGTCCTGTTCCTCCCAGTGCCGCATGGCCAGGGCTGGGCTCCACTCTGCTCAGCATCCTGTGAGATAGATCTTTCCTGTCAACCTTCCAGGTTACCTTTGGTTGGAAACCTCTTTCATTGTGTTGTTCTGTGGCTTCTGTTGCTCTAGAATTTGTTGAGAGTCATTTTTGACAGGTATTTTGTGGGCTGTGGGGGAAGCACTAGGGTATATGTGTCTTTCTACTCTGCTATCTTGGCTCCACCCCCCCAGTTTTTTTTTTCTTTAAAATGTAAATTTTAATAGTTAAAATATGGACACATTTGGTGTGCTATGTTAGTTTGGATATTTGGGGGACAGAAGATCAGTCTGGAGCCTGCTGCTTATTTCTATTTCAAGAGAATAACTTTATTCTGTGTCAAAGAAGGAGTTTTGCATAATAGTTAAGAGGGATGGATTTAGAGTCAGGAAGACCTGAGTTCAAATTCCACTTCTGATACTGTGACCCTGGACAAATAACATCTCTGAACTTCAGACAACTTCATAAATTATAGCTATTATAACATCTTTGAGATGAGAAATGACAATGCATAACTCATAGAAAATGTCAAAATTGGGGAAAATGTTCTGTCTCCTTTCTCCCCAACGCAGACATCTTCTCATTTTCCTGAGATGAACCCAGATGTAAAATTTCCTGGAACATGAACGTGAAACATCTGTAATTTTTATATTTTTTTCTACACTTTGGTTCATGTTAATGTCTGTGAAGACCTGAGACATAATTGGTGGTGCCACTTCAGTATAGGGGACCCATAATTACAGATCCTTTATCTACCTATGTAAGAGGCAGAAGATACTTTTCCCTTTTAAAAATGCTGGGTTTTGCCTTTTCCCCAGTTTGTTGTGGACATGTCTTACCATTTCTTATGATTCTGTGTGTGAGAAGAGCTCTGACTTGTGATTTCTTGGGAGTAAATCCTCTCCCTCCTTAAAATTAGATGATAATCTGACTTTCCTCTCATTTCTTCTTGAATATGGTATTTCCCCCTGGTTGAATATTTGCAGCATAGGAGCATTCTGGCTCCTTGTGAACAAGGATTTGAGATTACAGTTTGAAGTTTGGAGCTTTGGGTTGATATGTATGTATATGTGAACATACATTTATGGATACATGTACATGATGTATGTATATGTACATGCATATGTATCAAGTATATATATGATCATAAGGGCATAGCTGCTTAAAGGTAACTCCCAAACACATTGCTTCTTAATGTAGCAAATATCTGTTAACTGATGTATAACTTAATGAGAGCACAGTTGAAATTCATGTACCAGTGAGTGTGTGTATGTATATATACAAATTGGTAAATTATATATACATGTACTCATGCATTGCTGTATGTACACATACATATATACTTGTGTGTAGGCATGTACATGTAGCTATACCTAGATACATGTGTGGTTATCTGCATGCATATATAGTGTACATGTACACTCATTGGTTCATGAACTTCAATTGTGCTCTCAGTTATAAATCAATCAACAGATGCTTGTTATACTAAGCAATGATCTGTTTGGGAGTTATTAAGCAGTTATGCCCTTGTGACTTGCGGTAAGATTAATGAATAAATTGCTTTATACTTGGGAGACTCAGAGAAAAAGTTCATGATGCTGAGGGGAAGAAGGCCCCTAATGATCCTAGGCAGGCCCTTTACTTACTTCTCTTATCCATTTATGTTTGTTTAGTAACCAGCTCAAACAGCTTAAGGAGAGAGCTTTGAAGTAACTGATAGCAGCAGTCTGTTTGTAGATTCTACATTATCTTTTGGAGATAAAGTCCCAGGAAACTGGACCCTTGGTCTTCCTAGTATTAGACTTTTCTCCTGGAAGAGTTTTTCTACAACTAGGCTTTGACAATGCGTTGCTACCTTCTTGTTCTCATTCCAGTAGCTTGATTTCAGATTGGAGATAAGAAAGCCCTCGTAGTCCTTATACTGAAAATTCTAATACTGTTATCTTCATTCAGACTCCTTTTGTGCTAATATGACAGTACTTCTATGATTTGTTTCACGTGAATATTTCTGCTGAAGACACTCATTGTAACCTAAACCTGCCAGACCATCCTGAGCAACTCACATTCATGTCCTCCCCAAATAAGCTACAGGTGGGACACTGTTACTATGTGGACACCAGTGGAGTTCACAAACTCCCTATTGACTATCTCTCAAGGAGACCATATACTGGTTGTGAGGTGGCTTAAGAAAATGAAATAAAAGAAAGTGAGTTTCATGGAAAAAAATTAAATTGGTATAGTGAACTCTCTATTGGTTAGGCATTTGTACTCAGGGATTTTAAAGTCCAGCATTGATCTTTGAGGTTCGGGAGTATTTTAAAGATTGCCTTTCATGAAGTAGTGTGTTCACAAATTGTTCTGTTTTTCCTTGACTTTTAGGTATTATTGCTGATTGACATCCAGTTATCCTATATTAATACCAACCACGAAGACTTCATTGGCTTTGCAAAGTATGTGAATTGAGATGTTCTTGTTTGTTTATGTTATGTGTGTATATTTGTCTGTCTAGGAAACAAAAGAATTTTTTATATATTCACAATAACCTTATCAAACTGCCCTGAAATATTCAAGCATGCATTCTATTATGTGAAAAAATATAGCTGATCAAAACAGATTTTTATCCTGACATCTCTATAAAAATTATTTATATCTTTGGTTTTTACATCACCGGCATTTCCCAATATATCTTCTTCCCAAAGAAGAGAAAAAAAACAGTTCAGTAAAATTAATGGACACATCAACTAATTGTACCATTAAATGCAATGTTGTTCTGTGTCCATGGACTCTCCCGCTACTTTGACAAAGAGTCCATCATTAGAACTTCACAGTATTCAATTTTGATTTTCGTTACTATTGTGCCATTTTACTAATGTATATTGTTCTCCTGTTCATGCCTAATTCACTCTGCATCTGTTAATGTCTTCCCATGCTTCTCTGAATTAATAATATATTTTTTACAGTGCAATAATATCATATTACATTAATGCACTACAATTTGTTTAGCTGCTCCCCTGTGCATTTGCTTTATTTCCAGTTCTTTGCTCTGACACAGTGTTCTGCTGTGAATATTTTGGTGTATACAGAACCTTACTTTTTATCCTGAAGTTCTTTGATTTACTATTTCTGGGTCCAGGGTTTGTAATGGGAGTTAAAGATCTTCCCCTGCCCATTAATAGGCTTCAGGTGAAGTCCATTAAGGGAAGCTTGGTTAGGGGAGGCTGGTTTTGTAGGAGGGTCCACACCTTTTTTTATGGGTCATAATGCCCTCTGGCTCTGAAAAGTGTATATATAGATTGAGGTGAGGTTTTGTTTTGGGGGCTTACTCTTTGGAAGAATGTTCAGGTGGTATGACCGGATGTCACTCAGGGTAGCTGTTAAGAAGCCCTCCCCCCAACTCTAGCTTTGAAAATGCACATGTTGGTGATTCTATTTCTGGTAATTATGTATGTATGTATATAATGGTCAGACAGCTGGATCTGTCTGTTGACCTGTGATGTATGTACTGCTTATGGTCAGACAGTTAGAAGTTGTCTGTTGGCCTTTATTTCTCTGCTTGTATTTTCTCTGTTGGTTTATGTAATCAAAGAATATTGCTGATCCCTCAAAAATTGCTTTCCTTTTAGAAAAACAGATCTAAGAACTTGTGCAGCAGGTCCTCCTGTGTGTGCTGAGGTGCTTGCTGCTACAAGGTTATAGATATTTTAGTCACGTTCTTAGCATGATTCCTAATTGCTTTCTAGGATGGTTGACCAATTTACTGCTCCACCAACATATTAATGCACCTTTCTTACCACAAACTTTCCAATAATGGTTATTTTCATCTTTGCCAATTTCCTGTGACTTGAAAACTCAGTTGTTTCAATGTACATTTCTCTTTTTATTAGTGATTTGGAAAAGTCTTTGATATGGTAATTAATAGCTCATAGTTCCTTTTAAGAACTGTTTGTTTATCTCTTTTGATTTCTTATCCACTGGGAAATGGCTTTTGTTTCTATATATTTGTGTTACTTACTTGTATGTCTTGGATACCAAACCTTTAAAAGAAATATTTTATGCAAGAATTTTTTACCCTAGTTGAACATTCCCCTTCTCCTAATTTTGTTGATTTTTTTAAATGCAAAAGTTTTCAATATGATGAATCTGAGATGATTTATTTTATGTTTGTGATTGCTTTGATCTCTAGTCAATTACAACTTCTCCCTGTGAGAACTTTTAGATCTGGTTCTCTTTCAATTAAAAAAAAAATCATGGGTCTTTTAATATCAGGTCCCATATATGTTTGAGCTCATTGTGATATATAGTGTTAGATTTTAATAAAAATTTGATGTCTGCCAAATTCTTTTCTAGTTTTTCTCATCAAAATGGAAATTCTTCCCCAAGTAATATATATTCTCAGGTTTATTGAAGTAAATAGTTTTTGCTTCTTCCCTATGCAAAGTAATCTGCTCAACTAATCTAGTCTTTAAATTTTAAACTAGCTTTAAATCATATAGATGACTGCTATTTTAATTATAATGTCAAGTCTGGAACTTCTATTCCCCCATCATTCTTCCTTTATTCCTTTTTTTTTTTTTGTAATTACAGAGCCTTTGATTTTTCAAGTATATTTGTTATTTTGTTTAGTTCTTTAAAATATACCCTTCAGAGTGATTAGGATAACAGTGAATTTTTAAATGAATTTAGGTAGTATCATTTTAATAATATTGGCTTGGTTCAGCCATGAGCGCTGACTAACCCTCCAACTACTTGAGACATTTTTTAATTTTAGGAGTATTTTGTAATTTCATCAGTACAGATGCTGAGGGTTGTTGATTGACTCCTAGTACTTTGTTCATTGTGGAGTTATTTTGAAAAGGCTTTTGCTTCTATTGCTCCTTCCTGGGCTTTGTTATTGCTAAAGAGAAATACTTTT
Source organism: Notamacropus eugenii (assembly GCF_028372415.1). Taxonomy (NCBI): domain Eukaryota; kingdom Metazoa; phylum Chordata; class Mammalia; order Diprotodontia; family Macropodidae; genus Notamacropus; species Notamacropus eugenii. The sequence goes on along the minus strand of NC_092873.1, from coordinate 474,352,752 downwards.
GTTTTTTCTGGGTTTATTTTCTATCTTGCTATTTTAGTGAAGCTTGATTGTTGATGAAGTTGTCACGAAGCATATTATCTACCTCCAGAGAGAGAGATGTCAACTCAAGGTACAGAAAAGGACACACATTTGGGGGTAGTGGTTTTTGTGAGGATTAATTTTACTTGAATTTTCTATTTGTCAAAAGGTTTTTTTCCCTTGCACCCAGTTTTAGCTGGGGAGGGGCCCAAGGGGAGTGTGATTGAAATAGACCTGCCAAAAGGAGGTTCATTTAAAAAAATCCATAGAGGAGAAAAGGAAGTTCCGAAGAAAGCACAGAGAAGCAGAAGAAAATATAGAAATAAAGAAAAGAGGTTTGGTTTTCACCATTTGTTTCTTTGCTATTCCTTTTTGTAGCTCTGAGGCTACTTTTCTAACTTCAACTAGCCCTGACAAGTTGGGTGCACAGAGCTCAAATGCTATATTTTCTTTCATAGTTCTAGGGGTAGCTCTGAGGGGTTGAGGTATCTTTTTAGTATTTTAATCTCATGAGCCCCCAGTGGTAGGTTTCCCCCAATGATTAACAGCTAATACAAATCAATTGATAATTAAGTCCATGAAACTTAGTTTTTTAGATGTAGATATTTCCTAGTATGGCATAGGAAGAACATGGTATATTCCATTCCCCCAGAGGTCTGTGACATGCTCCCCCACTTATTGCTAAAACTGGGAATAAATGGGTTCAAATTTGCAAGATTCTCATGGCAATAAGATGACTGACAGCTTCTGAAAGTCTTTTTTTGCTGGCATAGGCATGTTGGAGCTTTTCTATTGATTCCCTAGTAGATTAATAAAGCTGCCCTTCCTTAGCTCCTGATGAAAGCACTTGATAAACAACCTAAATATGAGCTAGTAATAGAGGACAGTCATCCTGGATGAATTCAGGGACCTCACCAGATAACTGGATTTTTGGACAGTGAAAGAACTGTCAGGTACGATTGCTGAGTCAATGAGAGTGGAGAAAGACAAATGCCCCAATGTTCAAAAAAAAAAAAATCTTCATACAACAGAACAGTATACTTGACTTCAATTCCTGGGAAATTCTAAAACAGATCAACAGTTATTAGAAAATAACTAAAGAAGTGATTACAAAAAGTCAGCATAGATTCATCAAAAGCAAGCCATGCATCTGGCTTAGGGGAAGAGAGTTGATCAAATCTATGAGGTGGTGGATCCATTTGGCTACTGGGGTGGGGCTTAATGGTGCCAGACCTAGAACTACCCTTGTTGGATGAGAAATGGTTCTTCCCTTGCCAGAATTTCCTTGGGAACAAGCTGTTAGGCAGAGAGTCATTTCCGTATCATACCACAAAATCCACGTGCCTCTGTTATGTTGGTATTATGGGAATCTTTGTGTAGGAAAGAAAATATTTTCAAAATTATCAAAGATGATTAATTAAAAGCTGTTACCAAGTTAAACTGGGTATTTACTACAGAAATCAATGGTTTCCTTTCCTATAATTATAGGAACAAGTTGTAGCCTCAATCAAGTGAACATTTTGCAGAGAAGTTCAAAGCAAAATGAACAGTTGACCTGTGACCTCCTGGTTGCTTCAGAAAATATCACTGCCATTTAAAATGGTGTGCTCGAGCAGGACACCCAATGGCAGCTTGTGTGTGTTGTGTACCTTGCTCTTTAAAAACAAAAGGCAAAACAAATGAACAAAGAAACCTGCCAGGTCAGCGAGTAGAACCTTTTCAGCTCATTTCATCAGTTCAACTGTTAATTATCCCCTTTCCTCATGTTGCTTGAAATGACGTGTGTGGTCTGCTACTTTGGTTAGGATTCTTTTCTGCAAAGGGTATTAAGAACTGGTGTGTTCATTCTGTCACTTCGAGCCTACCTTCCCCCACCACACTTCAGCCCCATCCCAGTAGCAATCTCAATAGATGGAAACTACAAAATAACTGGTTCCTGTTTTACAAATTAATAGTTATATTACCACAATTAAGTCTGTTTTCCAAAGTGATCAGGGATAAAGGAAAAAGAACCTGTATGTTCTGAAATATTTATAGCACCTCTTCTTGTGGTGGCAAAGAACTGGAAATTGAGCGGATGCCTGTCAATTGGAGAATGGCCGAACAAGTTGTGGTATATGATTGTGTTGGAATAGTACTGTGCTGTAAAAAATGATAAGCAGGTTGAACATAGAAAGGCTTGCATGAAATAATAAAGAGTGAAGTGAGCAGAACCAAGAAATTATTGTATGTAGAAATAAGAAATATTGTTTAAAAAAAACTGTGAATGACTAAGCTATGTTGAGCATTACAAATACTCAAATCAACTACAAAGGAACTGTAAAGGAAGATGCTACCCACCTCCAGATAGAGAACTGATGAAAAGAAGTATACATAGAATGATTTTATATACATACATACATATATACATACATACACACATACATATTTATGTATCAAATTGTAGCTTTCTCTAGTGTCAGGTGGGGAAGAGGGGAGGGAGACAGTTCAGAGGGTAAAATATAGCAAAAAAAAATTAATAAAATTAAATTTAAAAAGTAGTTATATTGGATCAAGTAGTTGGGACCAGTATTCATGTTATCATCTATCTAGTCTTTACACTTCAATGGCAGACTATAAAGAGGATGTAACGTTGCTACACCAAATCTAATCCAAAGAGAAATAAAGGCTCAGGGGAGAATAAAGGAGATCATGGGGATCGCTCCCGCATCTTCTCATTCTCCTAATCTTTAACAAAGTTAAAGAATGACATTTACAGTAGACATCCATTAATGTTCCACCTCCTAGAAACTTCATTGTAATTACCATTTGAGAGTATCTATATGCTTCAGAAAATGATCGTATCTGTGATATTCTTTTGCATAATGTGAATAAAGAGAAAGTAATAGCTAACACTGATAATAATGCTTTAAATTTTTACAAAGCACTTTACAAATACTAAATTTTATCCACACAATATCCCTGGGATATAGGTATTGCTATTGCCTCTATTTTATGTAAGAGGAAACCAAGGCAGACAAAGGTGTCTGAGACTGTATTTGAATTTGTCTTCTGATTCAGGTCCAGTGCTCTATCCACTGTGCTACCTTGCTGCCTCTAGGCAAAATGAACTTGTATTACTTATGTAATATATGGTTTTTTTAAAAATAAAAATCAGCTCATTTGTACCTTGATGCTGAAACACTGAGGATATATATTTTCAGTGACTATAATGACAATATAATGTTCAATATAATGGATGTAGTGACTGTCTAGTATTCTAGGTCAATACCATCTTAAAGCAAGTGTAGGAATCCTCAAGAACTAATTCACTGTCTATGGTGTTGGAGGATGAGCATGTAAGGAGTGATGAGAGGCTATGTTCTGAAACCGTTTCATTCATTTAGATTTCAGTGCTCCCAATTGTCTTTGCTTTGACAATCAAATGGATGAAATATACATCTGAAGTAAGTGTGTGTGTGTGTGTGTGTGTGTGTGTGTGTGTGTGTGTGTGTGTGTTGAGTATGGGTCATGCTGCAGAAAATTCGCTATAGAAAATGATCTTTTATTGCCCCTTTTATGTGAACTGCACATTAATGTTAAGAGAACATGGCACATAAGAGAAGTGTAGATATTGATACACACTATATAATGGGTATCTAGGACCTGAGAACTGGAATGCCATGACACTGCTACATCAGATCTATTACAAATTGCATATTCATTTCAATGCCAGATCAACAGCAAATCCTTCTTCCTTCAAGATTTCTGACAGTGTTTGGATGTTTTTATTTTGCCTATAAGCTACTTGCTTTCTTGTTGGGAAAATATATTTCTAAGTTAACTAAAAGAACTCATGACGGACTAACCTTGGTCCTTTTTTGATTAGGCTATTAAACTAGTAGACATGAGGAGTGATATTGTTTCCTTATATTTTAGCAAAGAATTTGATAAAACTAGCTCATACTATTCTTGTGGAAAAGATGGATACTTTTGGTCAAGGTGATAGTGTCATTAGATGGATCCATTACTGGCTCAATAGCTAAACTCAAAGAGTAGTCATTTAATTCCACGTGAACTTTGCAGGTTGTCTCTAGTGGAACCTATGCTTGGCTCTGAACTATTTAACATTTTTATCAATGATTTACCTCAGAGGTATCAAATTCACAACTTGGAAAAATTCCCCAGTGTATCTTATACCAGATTAAAATGTAATAAGGAAATGTTTAACAAAATAGATACAAATACAGTAAAATACTGATAATGCTAATTTGTGATTTTCTAAGTCAATATCAAGGAACTTATTTCTATTTGAATCTGACCCAAAAGCATAGATGACTTGCTTATCAAATGACAGAAGACACAAAGTTGTGATGAATAGCTAATAGGCTCAGAATCCAAAAAAAAAAAATCCTGACTATCCATAGCCTTAGAGAGAACCTATTAAATGAAATCCAGTAGGGGTTAATAAAAAGTCTTTAACATGGGTTAGGAAAAAAAACAAAAATCAACTTCTAGTACAAGATAGGGTAGACATGGTTAAGCAATTTGAAAACAAAATTCACATATTTTAGTGGACTACAAGTGTAATATAAGTCACCAGCATAATATAGCTGCAAAAGCTAAGGAATATTTGCTAACATTGAGAGACATAATTACAGTCCTTAATAGTTTACATATAGAATATTGTAATAAGTTCTGGGAGTCACAATTTAGGAATGACATTAATAAGGTAGAGAGTTTGGGAAAAATATGACAGCTAGAATACTGAAGGCTCTTGAGTCCAAATAATAAGACGGTATTGAGAGAACTAGGAATTCTTGTTATGAAGAAGAGGATACTTTGGGAGGGATGTGATAGTTGTGTTTGAACAGTTTAAAGACTTTGACATGGAAGAGGTATTTTATTAGACCTTCTCTTGGTCCTGGAAGGCAGAGCTAGGAACCATGAAAGTTACAAAGAGGCAAATTTTGATATAAAGAAAAATTTCCTAATAGAGCTGTCTAAACATAGACATAGTTTCTTTGATAAGTGATCCTTTCCCCTTCTTCAGAGTTCTGAAAGGAGAAGCTTGGATGTACACCTGAGATACTAGAGTGATGATTCCTTTCTTGTATGAGTTGAGTTAGTTGGTCACTGAGGAAGTTTCCAGTTCTGATGAAAAATTCCTAACAATAAGAATTACTTTAAAGAGGAATTTTGAAGTAGGATGGGTCACCCTTTGTTGCAGATCTTTAGGCAAAGTTTGGATGACCAGATTATATTATAGAGATTCCTGTTCATGTCCAAATTTGAGTTGGGTTAATGTTTTCTGAGGTCCCTTATGAATCTGAGATTCTTTGATTTTGTGACTTATATGGAAAGGTTTGCAAAGTAAAGCAATGTATCAAATGTTATTATTTTTATTAAGATATGCATTTAGTTCATAGGTCTATTGTGAGGAAACCACTTTATGAATTCTAAAGCAATAGACAGATAAATTCCTGTTGTCAAAGAAGAAATTACTTGATGAAGATTTAAAATGCATATATGAATAAACTTTCCACTTTCCCCTAAAATTGAAATTTCAACACAGATTTAGAGTGGACATTTAAAAATCTCCAAATCAGAATATGTAGACGATTATGGACTTTTTTCCTCCAGTGGGCATATCATATCTGCCCTTTACTAATTAGCTTTTATTAATTTAATTAATAATTAAATAATAAATTTATATATTATATTGTATAATTGTATACTAAGATTATCAATTATTAATTAATTAATTTTATTATTTTCTTTTCCTTTTAAAATAGATGGATCTTTCAGTATGGTTCTCATGTGCAAACAACTTTAAATTATGTTGTTCCTCCAGTTAGACCCCCCCCCCAAATTAAGCAAAAACATCCCTCAAAATCCTCATTAAAATGCATAATCTAGGGAAAATATCCCCCCATGTTGACTCTGCCAAAAAACATTTTTCTCTCTGAATTTTAAGTTCTTTGCCACTCTTAGCAGAATATGAATGGCATATTTCTTTTTCAGTCTTCTGGATTCATGGTTATCATTGCATCAAACCAGAATTTTTTGTCTTTCAAAGCTGTCTTTCTCCATAAGGCTGGCGTATTAATTGTTCTCTGGGTTCTGCTTTCTTTCATCTGCATCAGTTCATGAAGGTCTTTCCAGTTTACTCTGAAAGTGCTCATTTTAAAATTTCTTATGGCATAATCATATTCTATTCCATTCACATAATATTGTTTAACTTTAGTCATTCTCTAATAGAACAACTCCCTTAGTTTTCTGTTTGGGGCTGCTATGAAAAGAGCTGCTTAAAAAAATATGCATGGGGGTAGTGTATGTAAGTGAATACATATGCATATAGGTCTTTTTTATCTGATTTCTTTGGGCATACATTAGTACATATACTAGCAGTAGCACAGTGGGACCAGTGACTATGTATATTTCAATTCTAAATTGTTTTGAAGAACAGCTGATTCAATTCACAGCTTCTGCTTTCCCACACCCCCAACAACTTCCACCATTTTGGTCTTTTGTCATCTTTGCCATCTGATGAGTGAGCATACGGCAGAACCTCAAGAGTTTCTTTAATTTGAATATTTCTTATTATTAGTTATTTAATGGATTTTTAAAATGCAGCTTGTTGGAAGCTTAGATTTTTTTCATTTGAAAACTGGCTGTTCATTTCCTTCCATCATTTTTATTGGTAAATTATTTTTGTTCTTATGAGTTTGAGTCAGTTATTCATTATAGATATAAGGTAAACTTGCTACAGATTTTATTCTTGAAGTAGAATTTAATGATAGTATTCAGACAGTAAATTTTTCCCTTCTATCTTTCTGTTATCACATATAGGTCATAAAATGTTTAATTTGTAATGTGGCCAAGTTTGTGCTGCTGTAGGATGATTTTACTCTTGATTTTCCTGATGTCTACATGTGTGATTTTCCAATTATAATAAAATGTCTATGTTTAACAATCACATATTTCAGAGGAAATACATTCATGGAGTTTATTTGTTATTCTCTTTGCTTAAAAAAGCACCAAATTCTGCTTTTACCCAAACACTGAATTTGATTTAGCAATTTACCTAAATAATAGCTGATGAAATTGTTCTTTTACAACCATTCTTTCTCCATAATCCTACCGTTTCAATAGAAAGGCAAGCTTATTAGCAGACCTCTTTTGTGGAGTGAGCTTTCAGGTTCTCATGGTCGCTTCCATTTGTACCATGTGGATGATCTGGCTTCTGAGTTACTGAGATTTATGTTCTCTAGTGGCTTAAAGGAAACATAGTCTGCAGACGCAGACTGTTAAAGTGATATCTCAATGCCATATAACAGACTAAGGTCTGTTTGTTTTCCAGTGTGCTGAGTATGTCCTGACACCTGTTTTCTCACAGTTGAAATGATACAGTGTGTATACTTGAGTTCTTGTTACATGAGCACCATGAAAATTCTATGAGTTGTAGCGTTCATTAGATCTCTCCCTCTCCTACAGAATGTCTGTGTTGCCACTGTTAAATGCAGTACATTAGAACCTTGGCATCCAAACACGAAGCTACTTTGACTTTTCTTCTCACGTTATTTTTCTTTCCTCTCAGAGTATTGAACTCTGATTTATTACAACGATGTCTTCTATTCTCATAGGAATGCAATCTATTGTTTACAAATCACTTGTGTGTGTATTTGACCATCCTAGAGAATATGAAAGTCTTTGCCTTTGCTTCTTAAATTCATATAATCAGTATCTCCATCACTGCCCTCACTTGGGAATTTTGGGAGATGGAGCCTTTCTTTCATCAGCCCCCAAATGCAGAAGCTCGTTGGGAAGCGCTCTTCGCTGTGGGTTTATTGAAAATCTAGGAAAGAAAAGGAAGAATGCGTGGTGTGGGGGTGTATGTCCTTGTGTGTTTCTTTATCTTAGGCTCTAGTGTGATAGGAGTGGTGACTAAATATTGATAAATCTCAGTTTGAGAGATTCCTTGATATTATTTGCAATCTTGTGGTAAATATTTTCTACAGTTATTGCATTTTAGTGGAGCCCTATTTACGGTATGGTAAAATAAGGTGATTGACACTGGTCCCATGCTTTGGAAGTTTCATTTTGCTAGCAGCTGGGTCAATGAGTCAGGGCAACAGTTAGCACAGGGAAAAGTTAAGTGGCTCAGGCAACTGGTACTAACATATATATGTGTATATATATAGATATATATATACATACATATATATACCTAATATGTGTGTGTGTATATGAAAATATATGAATTCATGGTCTGATTAAACATGTATATACATGTTTAATCAGACCATGAATTCATCTTCTCCATCAGTAGTTTCCAATCAAGACTTCCCCTTTCTCCAGACTTTGTACATATAACTCAGAGGCTGTAAGTTAGCATTTTGTGTCTTACCCCTCAACTGCCACCAAGGGGTTCCTTTTAAGTTAGCTTTTTTTTGTAAAAATAAACTTTAAATGATATTGTTCTCACCATGAGTCTCAAACGTTACTAACTCTGATCAACAAGGAATGTGCCAACTATATAGTCATTAAAAGTGTGACAAAAAGAAAAGACAAGAAATTTTGCCCTAGTCTTCCCAGGTTTCTCTGAATCCCTCTCTTTTATCATTTCTTACTGTATGATAATATTCCATTATATTCATCTACCATAATTTGTTCATAATTTATTCCCAACTGCTGGATATTTCCTCCAAGGTAGCTAGATGGTGCAGTGGACAGAGCACTACATTTAGAATCAGGAAGGCCTGAGTTCAAATCCAGCCTGACAGTCACTGGTAGGGCAACGTACTTAAACTTCTGTGTACCTCAGTTCCCTCATCTGTAAAATGGAGATGATAATAATAATACCTATCTTTCAGGACTTTTGTGAGGATCAAATGAGATATTATCTGGAAAGCACTTTACAAACCTTTAAGTTATCTTTCAGTATTATCCACTGTTACTGGTTTATAGTTTGTTGTTGCTACAAAAATAGCTGATATACACACATGCGTTTATATACATACATACACAAATGCATATATATATTTTGTGTATGTGTTTCCTTTCCCTCTTTCTTTGACCTCTTTGGGGATAGACCTAGTAGTATTGGTGTGACTGGATCAAAATAATACACAGTTTAGTGACTTTTGGTGGTTAGTTCTCAGTAGCTTTGCAGAATGTCTGGATCAATTCATAGCCCCACCAGTGTTACATTAACGTGCTTTGTTTTCCTGCATCCTCTCCAACAATTGTCGTTTTTAGACTTGCCTTTTTATAATTATGACTAGGAAAGGGAAGAGAAATATAAGATGGTACCTTTTAGACATGCAGGGTTAAGTGAAATTTTAACTACCAGGGGTGTCCTGGGAGTGTCGGTGAATGGTAACAAAAAAGACAGTAGATAAAAGTGTTGAAGAAGAGAAAGAGAAAGGGTGCTCATGGCTTAGCTTATTTACTTCATAGCATTAGTCCCATCAGATTCCAAGTCCACCCCACCCTTCTGCCATCCCTCCAATCCTGGCTTCCCAGGTCTTTCCTGATGGATTGGTTGCAACGTCTGGCCTGAAGTTCTGGACTTAAAGATCCCCGTGGCCTGAGCTCCTCTGACAGAGCCTCTGCCCCCTTGCATCTCTACTGAAAAGGATAAACAGAACAAGCCCATTTCTCTGAGCCACCTGGCCTGAGGGGAGGGAAAAGTGGCCCTCAGGACCTTCCTTCTCCAGCTTACTACATGGTACCCCTGCTGTGAGTGAATGAATGGATCTTTCAACCCTAGCTGTTGTTGTTCATTTGTTTCAGTTGTGTCTGACTCTTCATAATCTCCTTTGGGGTTTTCTTGGCAAAGGTACTGGAGTGGTTTGCCATTTCTTCTCCAGATCATTTTGCAGATGAGGAAACTGAAACAAACGCAGTTAAATGATTTACTTGCCCAAGATCACACAGCTTGTAAGTATCGGAGGCCAGATTTGAACTCAGAGAGATGTCATTCTGACTCTAGGTCAGATATTCTGTCTAATGAACCACCTAGATGCCCCTAGACATCACAAGAAAAAGGAGTTATACTTCAGTCCTGTAGATTTAAAAAAGCAGACAATTCTAGCCCACAGAAAAATGACTCTCACCCACATAGTAGGTCAACATGGAATGTCCAGGCCTGTGACTGTCTCCCAGAAGCAAGCTGTCAGCATTACACAGGTGGGTGCTTCCATTTTAGGTGATCTGGGATCACCAAATCCCTATTACAATGTATAGATCATATATTACTAAAAAAGACAGTGGGCCAATCATGTATCCTGATGAAGCGACAAAGGAGAGATAGCTCAAGGGCAGTCCTGGTAACTACAAAACATGAAAGTAACCTAGAAGATGATCTCCCCTGCACCGAGAGGAGAAAGCTCTAAGAACTAGAGGGAAAGGGAAAGACTCTTGGAAGAGGTAGTTCCTGAGCTGAGAGTTTAAAAATGGGGTCATAGAATCAGTGCAAATGTCTTTTGGCAGAATATGAAATATCGAATGTAGGGAGCAGCAGGCAGTCTGGTTTGGCTGGAAAACCATTTGTGAAATGGAATAGTAGGAATATGGTAATGCCCTTACTAGAAATAAGGAGTTTGGCAGGGGGCATATTTGTGACAGAATGTATTGAGTTCCATATTGGAACTCTGAGTTTGAAAGGCCAATAAACATTTAGCATGTATCCATCAAGAAATTGATGACATATAATTTGAGTTCAACAGGGAAATTAGAGTGAGATATAGTGATTTGAGAACAGGATGCTTAGGAAAATAACATATTTGAACTTACTGGTGCTGATGAGATCTCCAAAGAAGTTCACTTAGATCAGAGGTTCTCAGCCAGGGTTCTGCAGATAGATATCAGGGAACCCATGAACTTGGATGAGAAAAAAAAAAGATAATGTTATTTACACTAACCTCTAACTGAAAGGCAATATTTTCTTCAATTATTTAAAAATACGATTTTGAGAAGGAGTCGATAGGGTTCACTAGTTTATTTATTGGGTTCATGGCACACAAATGAGGACAGAAATCCTTCATTAAGATTAAGAATAAAAGAGACCTCAGGACATATAGCATTTAAGAGATGATTTCTGATGAGAGAGTGGTTTCAGTAGAGAGATGAGATGTGAAATCAGGTGGGTAAGTGAATAGTAGGCAGTCACATATTGGAGGCTGTAGATGCTAGTGGTTTTTTTGTATGTGTTTATTAGAGAAAAAGTGAAGAAATATTGGATGACAGCTTGACGGACTTGCAAGGTATGTAGCTTTTTTAAAGGGTGAGACTTGATTGCATTCTGTGAAGAAAAGTGAAATTTATATATCGAAATATATCATTGAAATATATTGAAAAATGAAATTGAAAAATTATATAAAAACAAAACAATAAAAATAAGATAAAATAAGGAAAATAGGGAGAATTTGAAAGTGAAGGAGAAAAAATTCCAGGCCAAGCTCCTGGAAGAAATACAAAGACACAGAATTCAGGACTCATGTACAGGGACTGGCCCTGTCAAGGAGGAAGGCCACCACTTCCTCGAAGGCAGGAATAAAAGAAGAAAGGATGGGTGTAGGAGTGACAGGGGCTCAGAACTAATACTTTTTCTTAATAAAGTGAGACATAGAAACATGAGGGGTAGAGGGGTCGCTGAAAGCTTGAGGAAAGAAGAGAAGTTTTGGGACACATTTTAGGGGGGAAAGAAAGCACCTTTGCAGGAAGAGATAGTGCTGAACAATCATGGTAGAGGTAGAGTTTGGAAGTGAGAATGGGGACCAAGTAGTAGACCAACTCCTCCTCCTGGAGGCACATGGGATGAGGAGCAGCTAATATTGGAGATTGTATCCAGGGCCTGGTCTCCACCCTCTCCCCACCCCCTGTAGTGTTTTGGAAAATGGAAAGAGAGTGAAGAGATCAAGGATGAAGAGAAGGTTATTTGAATAAGTGTTTCAAAACAGATGTTCTGTCTGCTATCTGGTATTTTCTTTATTATTTGTAATTCTCAGGGAAGGTCCTATTCACAGGCAACTACTTTCATTGAATGATTATTGATAGGGAAGTGCCAACTATGTGCCAGGCACTGAGATAAGTGCTTCATCTCATTACCTCATTTGATCCTTACGGCAACAACAGCAGATGCTGTTATGATGACTATTTTACAGTATTTAAGATGTTAGGTGTTAAATTTTATAATATGTATCTGGTGGGGAAATACAAAAAGGTAGATAATCACTTGTCACTAGTCATGGATGTGGGCGTTAAACTGGATGACATAGAGTTCCTTTTGATTCTAGAATTCCATGATTTTGAAATTCTAGTGGATACCAAAGAGAGGGCCATCACCAAGCAGAGGTGGAATAAGAAGAAGGAGATATGTTTTTAACAAATATTTCCTTCAACCTCTGAAATTTTCACAATCAGTCATTGTTTGAAGATTCTCAGGAAAAAGTGTTGATCTTAACTGGGTTAAGTCCTTATGTTTCTTGGGAGGAGGAACATGTTAGTAGAGATATTTATTGGGTTAATTTCATTACTTCCAGATCAGATCCCGATTTCCAAGGACAGAGTTGAAGACACACTCACCTTAAGCATACTATAGTGTTTGTTGATCACATACAAACCACCCTCAGATCTCTTGTTTACTTCACATTTTTTGCCTAAAACCCAAATAGATTCTGGATTATGCCCTAGATACCTGCTTTACTTCTAATAGAAATAAAAGATCGATTAGATCTTTTATTTCTATTAGCAGTCTCATTAAAAAACAAATAAATAAAACATTTTACATGACCACAGTCTTGACACAATAGCCAGTCTTGAATAACAGACACCATTCTGGTTTTATTTTTTACCAGTTGCTTGACTCATTTATAAAACAAAGTTCTTTTGGATCAGGAGAGCTTTAGTTGATTTCCATTTTTACTATTTGAGTAGAAATCTCTGAATGGTATTTTACATTTTCAAGAAAGCTAGCTGCTTAAGTGTACTTGTTTCTTATAGTTTTCTACCAGTATTGTATGATTTTTACAGTCAGTAGTTTGTCTAAATATCTTTTAAATGGAATGAAGTGATTACAACATTCCTCTTATTAAAAAAAAAGTACCATGTGCTTACATTGTACATGAAATTATTGAAGACCAGCAGCTAGAGAAACTGTTATAAGTTGGTATCGGTTTTGATCAAAACACACTGAATTCCATCATTTTAACACTTACCTTTAGTGACATTAAGTATTTATTAAGATACATGAAACCTTGAGAATATGTTGGAAAGTTCAATGAAGATCTCTAAAGCAAATTATAAGATAAACCACTCCAAGGAGTCAACAGAGGGAGGACTTGGCCATTCTTCCCAGAATAATCAATTGGTCTTTTTACTCTTGATTTTTTTCCCTCCCATATTATGATGAAATACCAGGGTGTACAGATTAATATAATCAGATAATAGAATGCTTTAAAATAATAGGAGCTAAGTTTTGTATGTGTAAAATAAAGCTCTAATTCCTGTTGGACTGTTGTACTCTCTAACAGGTTGAGTAGGCTGAAGTCTAAGTTCTTATGTACCTGTTGTATTTAACCAATGTTTATAGGTTCTTGTTGATTCCAGATACTGCTTTTCTTCCTGGAGTGTTCTCATATTGTTTTATAAATATTAATTGCCACGAGTTCAGAATACCTGTTTTTCTTCACAAATTTCATACCAACCTGCAATCCCTTCATTAAAAACTATTACTCAATTCTACTTTCCTCAGTCTGGGGTCTATTTTAATACCTATTAGTTGTTTAGAAGTAAAAGCAGAGTTTCTTCACTGAACCTTGCCTTTTTGCATTTCTTAGTGCCCAGCAGAGAAGCAGTCAGGTTCACAAGAAGAGTGCAGTTGGAAATCAGGTAGGAATTTTGTAAGAGAATTACTAACTGCATGCTTGAATGAACTGAAGCCAAATCGCTTTATTGACAATTATTTGGATGCAAATAATTTTATGCAAATTCTGCTTGACTGACGTGCAGCTTGTGTTTCACCTTTTAAGTATGCAGAATGAAATACAGTTGTTTCATTAGTTGTTTTGTGCTGCTAACAGTTTGATTTCTTTTTAATAACTTCTGCTATTTGCATAGCTTTTTGAATTTTCATTTCCTATCCTCTATGTACTCTTTTACCTGCTTATGTTGCCCCTAAATTTAATCTGATGATCACTGAATCTGTGAGTCAGTTCAAGGATAAAGTGCTGGTGAGTACGTGCATGGGCTTCCTGGTGCTGCTTACTAGTTCACACGTTTGCACAGCTTGGTAACAGTGAAGGGACAGCTCCTAGAAGAAGGCTGTTGCTTGATTTGCTCCTTATCAGAATTTCTATTGGTTTTACGGAAAGGTTAATTACCCACGTGGACTTGGTCTTTAAAACATTCATCCTTGAGGCTGATCAGCTGTCTGACTAACCTCAGCGCTTTGCAGAGATCGCCTTAACTCAGAGTTCGCTGTTTCTGTTACGTCTTGTGTGATAATGAATATTTGCATTGTTATTTCTTTTCAAGTCAAAACAATGAAGATTTGGTAACTGGTGTAAATTTCTGTGATGCAGAGGAATGGTTAATGAGATAAATGCGATGGAATTCTGTCATGTTCATTGTTTTGAAGGGAGAAGGAATAAATGACAGATTTTTCTCTAGAAACTTTTTCTTAACTAAAACACACTTCTTTGCTATTTCAGGGAACCAATCTTCCGCCTTCAAGGCAAATTGTACGAGCTAAGTTCTGTAAGCTTTACTGTTGCTTTTTCATTCAGCTTCCCCAAGTGCAAAAGTTTGTCTTTAACTAATTAACTCCACTAGCGCTTGCCACTAATTTCTTTTTTTAAACCTAGGCTGTCTTCTCTGTAACATCCTCTCACTGAAATAAGAACCTCAGGAAGGTTCATCCCTTCACTGCTAATAACTTGCTGTGATTTAAAAGTATGAACTAGTATAACGTAATATGCTATAGTATTAAGCCATTAACACTATGGATGCTTTGATATTCCTCTAATTGTCATGGGTCTTATAATCATTAAAATCATTAATTGACTAAAATCTCTATCCTTTTATGCTGTATTGTTATAAGGCATAAGTTTCCCACTCCTCATTTGTGATAGTTCCAACAAATACAAACTGTTTCTTGGAAAGGTGGATAAATTTTCTGGAGAGAGAGAGAGAGAGAGAGAGAGAGAGAGAGAGAGAGAGAGAGAGAGAGAGAGAGAGAGAGAGTGTGTGTGTGTGTGTGTGTGTGTGTGTGTGTGTGTTACCAAAACCCATTTCACTACACTTTGTACAAATAAATAGGTAACAGCAACTTTAAACTAGGTGACATTTTGTGTGAGTTAAGATCTAATCCTTTTAAACACAGAGACAGGGCAAAGGACTAGGTCTGGGAATTCTTTGGCACTGGAAAAGCCAGAGAACCTTAGAAACAACATTCTGTGGGTGCAGAAAGACTGCTACATGACCTTTGACTTGACATGGGCAGAAGAGATTCTGCTGAAGGTCTTTTTTAGACTGTTCAAACTTTATTTTTTGCAGTTTGAATGAGAAAGTCTCACTTTCCATTAAAGTATGTGTACATGCTATTTGAGAACAAGATGAACTTGTTCCCCATTAATTCTATATTATTTGATGCAGCTTTTGAAGGAAAAAGATTAGGTATGCCAATGTTATTACCATTGTTAAAAATGAATTTTTAAAAAGAATTTTAAAAAAATAACACTCTATAGCAAATTATTTTGATGAGACTAATATGCAAATCAAGATTATATGTCTCTATGCAAAAAGCTCATTAGTGTTCATCCAGTAAACAATAAACATTAAGTACTTACCATGCAACAGGAATTGTTTGAGGTCTGGGAATACATACAGAGACAAAAAAAAAAGTCATGCTTGCTTTCAGTGGGCTTACATTCTGGGGTGTAAAGGTATATCTCTCTTTTCTAACTTTAAAAATTCTCTCTAACCCCCCAAAAATGTGTGTGTGTGTATATATATGAATGTATATAAATATATACATACATGTGTATGTATATATGTATTATATGTGGCATATTATATATTTCATCAGTATTAAAAGGGAATGAAATGCAACATTAGTTGCATAATAATGAGTAAAATCATAATCATTTGTGATTTTGTACTAAATAGCGTAATGCCACCTTTTAAAGAAGCTCTAGCATTTTGAAGGATAAAACCAGATCAGTAGTGTCAAATGCAGCATATGCTATATGTCCCAGCGTTAATAGCATGTTATTATACAATGTTGTGTTGCAAATATTCCTTTGGATACTTTTTTTTTCTGGCTTGACTGCAGTGTGCTTTAAATAATGAAATGGAACAACTTTATCAATCTGGATATATTTGTATGAAATGGGAATGATCTGTTGCTGTGATGAGGTATTATTAGCTTTCTGTTTTCTTCTATTAACTTCTCACACTTCATCTTTGACTTTTAACGCTGTCGTCTGAGGTTTTGACCTGACTTGGAAAGGTTTCTTTTTAAGCCACAGGTTAGTCTGCCTTCTAACATATTTGAAATAACAAAAGCAACCTTTTATTCAGCATCTTAGCTAACGATTTTGGTGACTGCAACAAGCTTCACAAAACACACTCAGGAATTTTTCCAAATTAATTTATGAAGACAAATTAAGTTATCAGAGGATACTCTCAAAACATAAAAGCTTCATGGGGAAAAACATTCATGACGTCATGAAACAAACTGCTAGGGAGGGGCAGGTTAGGAAGTCTAAGGAGGATTTCACCTCTGAAATGGCCCTGGTGGTAGGTGACTGGTTGGATTGGAAACATGTAGGAATTTCCCATTTTAACTGATTATCCTTGATAACTAGACGCTAAGTTTAATTGTCCACAATTGTTGAAAGAGTGTAAATAATAGACAACACTCTCCATAAAGAGTAAAGCCCAGCCCTATTTCCAACTCAGCCTGTGTTTTACCGCATGATTTCAGCTAGCAAGGAGGGGATCATGAAGACTGACCATTTCTCTACTATACATCGTTTTGCGGGATTTATGTTATTGTTGCTTGATAATTTTTTTTTGGTACGTTGAATATTTTTGCTAGTGCCTTATTGAGTTCGATTTGTGGCAAGCATTCCATTACTGATTCTCTTCTTAGAACTGTTAATCCAATTGACTATATAAGGATTATTTACATAATTACATTTGTATTATAAAGTGACTTTTCTGATGATCGTTAAGGTTATTCATATGATCTAACGAATGAATATTAACCATCCCATTACTAGCTATCAATCAGTCAGCTAGCATTACGTTCTTAATATGTGTCAGGTTCTGTTCCTTGTGCTAGAGATACAAAGAAAGGCCCAAACTGTTGGCTCTCTAGAAGCTGGAGAAAGGAACCATGCAAACCACTATTTACAAATCAACATTAATATTGGGAGAGGAAGAGAAAGAAGCTTCAGTTTTCCCTATCCTCTTAAACCTCCCTCAAGCAATTTCCTGTTATCTCCTCTATGTTAACAGACGCGTGAAAGTCTGGGTTTTGAACTAACTTTCCATTGGAGTTTACATTAGCTTAATGCTATTGATTCAGTGGAGATAGTAACACCTGATAAAGGTATTAGGGCTAGAGAATTTTGTCAGTTCTTTTAATTGGGGGAAGAGTGATTGATTGTATCAATTAACTCTCCCCCTCCCCCCCAAAATACTTATCATTAGTACTGCAGTATATGATAACCATACAACATGAAATAATGTTTCTTGTTGTCTTTTGGTATATGGGTTAAATCTACTCTACCAATTTTTCTTTGTCCCTCAACAAATACTTGTGAGTATTCTTGCAACTTCTTTCTTTTGGTTTCATTTATAGCAAGAATGTCAAGATGGATTTAATTTACTTTCTCCAGGAATATGTCCATTTGCTGGCAATTGGGAAAGGCTCTTACATTTAGAGTACCAACAGTTATATTAAAATTTCTTGACATTTTAAGACTTGCATGATTCAGCTTCCTTTCCCAGAACTGTTTTTCACTGTTACTGTATAATCCAAAAGAGATCATATAGGAATGAGGGCCATTTAGTTTTTTCCCTTATTTTATGGGTTGCCTTTACCAGAGTTTCTCTATCATATTTTATCTTTAATTCTTCAAAATATTTGAATTCAGACTGGTTTTAGCTCCTTGCTCCTCGGGAACAGGCAAGATGGAGTAGAAACTGCATTTGATTGAGAGTCAGAAAATGTGGGTTCAAGTCCCGAATTTACTATTTTTTTAACCATGAGAAAAATCACTTAATTTCTTGGGTCTCAATTTTTCCAACTGTAAAATGAGATTGAATTGGGTCATCTGTAAGGTCCCTTCCAATTTATGGGTTATCGGAATTTTGTATTTCCTATGACAATCAATGGGTATCTAGATTAAATACAATATTGCATATGTGATCTGCCTGAGTACAATTAGACTACACTTTCTTCATTCTCATGTTAAAGATATTAGTTTTTTTTTAAAGCTACAATGTGCCATTGGTGACATATTGAACTTTCATTCCACTAAAACCTATAGGATCCTCACATCTGCCTTCTCCTTTACTCATGCTCTTGATTTTTTAAACTCCATTTTAAGACTTTACATTTAACCTTATTAAATCTCAGTTTACATTGTTCTAGCCTATCAAAATTTCTCTGTCATTTAGTTCATCAGTAATCCCTCATTGCTTCTTGTCTTTCACAAATCTGATGGCTTTGTCAAAGTCATTGTCAAAAATGTGAATGGGAATAAAGTCAAGGACAGAGCTTTGCACATTTCTTCAGAAACTTCCCTCCAGGTTGACGTTTGTCCATTAGTGACGACTCTTTAGGTCTGCTTATTCAACCAGTTCTGAATTCACCTATCTGCTGTCTTCTAGCCCAAATAATCTAGAGGCAACTAGGTAGCTAAGTGAATAGAGCACAGACCTGAGTTCAAATTTGACCTCAGACATTTATTTAGGTATATGACCCTGGAAAAAAAATCACTTAACCTATTTGCCTCAGTTTCCTTGTCTGTAAAATGAGGATAATAGTAACAATACCTACCTCTCAGGGTTGTTGTGAGCCTCAAATGAAACAATTTTTAAAGTGTTTAACATAGTGCCTGGCACACAATAAGCACTATATAAATGCCATTATTATCAATATAATAACCATTTGTTAAACATCTACTATATAAAAGGTGCTCTGTCAAGTGCTGGGGAACACAAAGATAGAATAAAAACATTCCCTGACCAAAGAGTTTATGTCCTACTGTGGTGGTGGAGGGAGTGGGTGGGGTGTTGTTAAGGATATTAGCAAGTAAAGGAATTAGTTGATGTAGCCCCGCCTCTGGACTTACCCTATCAAGTCACACTAGCACTGGCAGGTTTGGTTCTGGGGTGGCTCAGTGCTTCTCCTCTCAGTTTTCTAGGGGGTAGTTTCCTGGTACTGTCGCTCTTAACCTCCCATCTGATGTGCTCTCCTTTACCAATTAGCTAGCCAGAGTTAATTAGCTTTTATAAAATGTATCTATTCAGTAGTATATTAAGACCAGTTGGTGCAAAAAAAAAAAAAATACCACTCCATCAGAACTCTCCCACAATTATACACAGGTTCATGGAAAAATTGGGCTCAAGCTTAGAGAACAAATGGGGCCAAATGGGGCAACTCATGGTTTCAGGTTACTTGATCTCCTTTTCTCCCTTGAGGCAGTGCTCATGAAGTTCCATTTAGGTATAATTGTGCTGGACTCCTCTTGTAGACACTAAGGTAGTTTATCCTTTTAATTGATTAATTCAATACAGGTGTCTTGGACTTGTTTCCACGTAGTTCGTACCTTTGATCGATTCATTTGAGAAGTCTGAGCGTTATTTACGTTGATTGAAGTAGAGGGTGTAGAACTACCTCCCCCTTCCCTATACACAATAATCTGGGGGATCAGAACTATGAATAAAATTAAGGATTCCTAGAAGTGATGGGGAAAAGAAGTAGGCAATTCTAGGTTAGGTCCCATCAGTGACTCTTAACTGTTGCTTGTTTTTCCTGAAGATTATAAGCTTCCAGAGGGCACGTTCTGGGTCAGGCCACCTGGATTGCTCCCTATGCTCTAAAATACTTCTCCCCAATTGGGACATAGTGTTAGAGCTCCCACTAAGGATGTTTTGAACATGTTAGTTTTGAACAGTTTATCTTCCTCAGTGAGAAGCACAGAAACAGAGGTCTGTCAGGAAGGAGAATTTAAAACAAGAGATGTTTTTGGCCAGAGGAGGCCTGGAAGGATTGGACCAGGTCTGCGTCTTTGGGTGTAGTCCCGCTGTTTCTGCAATGGTGGCCTTACTGAAAAAGACCAAAGACAACAGTGGAGACTGGTGAGCTGGGAACCACTGGGACTTGTTTATGCGCTTGAAGGTAATTTTACCTCACGGACTCATTCTGGAGATAACTGAAAGCCAGGACCTTGGACTAAGAGAAAGCTTGCCATGCATGGTTAATGATCTGTGTTTGCTGTTGTGGGGTTCAGGTCAGATGGATCTTGGCAGTAAAGATAAAGAAATTAGAATAAGAAAGGGAACTGAAGTGGAAACAGTGGGCAAGCTTGGGCTTATTAATTTCTAGAGAAATGCGCGTATTGTCAGACAGTGCTAATGGAGAACTCGAGGGTAAAACAGTACTTTCGACTGAAGTAATAGGAAAGGAGGGAAAGGAAAAAAAAGGAGAGAGAGAAAGAAGATTGTTTAGTCACATCAGTGCTGCCTATGGCTAATTTGGGATCTAGGACTGATACAGTTCCCCATGCTCAGTTAGATGAAAAGGGGTCTGTTGCTATAATAGGCACCAGAGGGTGCTGTCCTACCTGGTGCTGAAAACATTGGCTCTTTGCTACTTGCGGGAACAAATGCTATCTGTCTCCAGGATACATTTAGCTTGGGGTCAACCTTGGATTACTCCTAACCCCTGCTGCTTTGCTTCTCTACACATGTGCTGATGAACAAAGCTGTACAATATCATAATAGTATTCCAGTTGGGTCCACTACAAATTTGTCTTACATGAACCCAACTTGGTCTTCATTGCTGCAAGGCAGTCCTTTTATACCTCTCTAATTCTCTCCTCCACTCACCACCACAGCTTTTCCAAACTTTTTTTATCCCTCTTCAAATTTCCCATAACTCTTCCTCCCCAAAGCCTTTCAGCTAAGAATCTTGCCTAATATTTTATTGAAAAAGGCAAAGCCATTTGCCCGAAGCTCCTTCTTCCTCACTTCACATCACTCAGGTGCCTCCTGCCAGTCAGTCAATAAACGTTTATAAAGCATCTATTATGTGTCAGATGCAATGCTAAATTATGGGGATACAAATATAAGAAGAAAAGACATTCAAAGAATTTACAATCTAATGGGGGAACACAACAGTCCACAAAAGGAAATTCAAAAGGAAGTCTCAAAACCCTCATTTAAAGGCCAGCCATCCCATCTCATCATTTCTCACCTGGCTGTACTTCCATCATGTGCCCTCATCATTCAACCTCAGCTACTTTCTGCAAAGTTGCTAATGACCTCATAATTTTGAAATTTAATGGTCTTTCTTGAAATTCTCATCCTTCTTGACCTCTCTGCAGCCTTTGACACTGCTGACCACCCTTTTTTCCTTCATACTTATTTTTTTAATTTTCATGAGGCTCTTCTTTACTGGTTCTTCTCCTGTGTATGCTCGAATAGATTTGTGTTTCTTCAGATTCTCCCCCCTTCCTAATCTCCCTATCACTGTTTTCACTACCAGTGTCCTCCCAGTCATCCAAACCTATGTGTCATCCATAACACTTTCTGTCCCCTCCCATGTCCAGCCTGTTGCCAAGGTCAGTTGATTTTTACCTTTTTCATTTCTCTCACCCTTCTTTCCTCTGACACTGCGACCATCTTGGTACAAGGCTTCATCGCCTCACATATAGAATACTGCATGGTTGGTCTGCATGCCATAAGTGTCTCCTATCCCCATTTTATCCTTTGTTCAGCTATCAAAGTGATCTATCACTTCCAATATCAAATACAAAAAAAGTCTATATTTGGCTTCTGCTGCCCCCTACCTTTCCAGTCTCCTTGTACCTTACCCTCTCTCACCACCATCTCTCTGTTCTCTTTGTTTTAGTGATGGCAGCCTGTTTGTTGTTTCTCAAATAAGATATTCCATCTCATGGGTCTAGGTCTTTTCACTTGCTGTCTTCCATGCTTGGAATGTTCTCTCTTTTTATTTTTACCTTCTGGTTGCAGCTAAAATCCTTCCTTCTACGGGAAGCCTTTCCAGCTCCCCCTTAATTCTACTGCCTTCCTTCTTGTGATTACTTCCAGCTATCCTATCTATAGCTTATTGTGCATAGTCATGCATATGTTGTTGTCCCTTTTAGACTATAAGTTTCTTGAGGGCAGGAACTGTCTTTTCACTTTCTTTGTATCCTAGCACTTAGCTTAGTGCCTGGGTCATAGTAGGTGCTTAATAGATGTGTGTCGACAGACTAAGAGAGAGGTAAAGGTAAGGAGCAGAAGAAAAGGGAAGAGAATCTCTCAATATTATCCATAAGAACACTGTTCACATTTGGGAGTAGGATGAGGAAGGTGGAAGGAGGCAATCTTTAAGCATATTCTAAATTCTAGAATGGGCAGCATCAGGTTTTGTGTAAACCTGCATACATGATTGTTCCAAAATAACCCAGTGGTCTGGAGGACATGAACCAAGGTAGTTTTTTTAGCCTTGTGTACTAATTGATCCTCATTTCATACTGACTGGGTATCTAATTGTCCTGGAACTTGCCTTGGTTATGGTCTGCTAGTTCTGATATTTTTTTGATGGTCTTAGTTTTTGTAGTACCCTTAATATGGAGTTCTTAGGCAATATATATCCCATGAACATATTGGAAGAATTTGGAAATGATTCTTTTCAAGTCTGAAGCCCATTTACTTTGATCTACCCAGAAATGTGATAGTTCTATCATTCTGAAGCCAAAAGACATACAAAAGAAATCATGAGGAAACTCTTTATGACATATAGTTGGACTGGGTAAGAACTTTAACTTGGACTTGGAGTTTATCACTGATATTTTCCAGTTGATATTTATGAAGGAACATACTATAAAAATGTCTATAGGAAAATCAAGAAAGCATATATAAGTTTTCTTCAACATTAATGATTTTTATGAACCCAAGGGTGAAAAATATGTTTCCACGTTTTAGAATATTATAATATGTTGACTCAGAAACTATTTTTAGTTCTAAGTTGGATTCCTCAACTCCGTGAAAGTTTTTTCCATTTACATTTCTTTCACTAGACTGGTATGTATACATTTACAAAATAAAACAGAGACATCAGAGTATAATCAGGACCATGACTGGAAACTTTTCCCATGTAGGACAAAAGCAAGGAAGGGGCCAGAGAGGTGAGGCAGTAACCTTGGGTACACTTGCACCCAAAGGGGGAACAGCCTTGGGAGGATATAATGATAATGGAATTAGGGGGTTGATAGCCAGGGATTTGTAGGGCCCGGGCCAATAGAGGACTATTGGGGTGGTGGTGAGACAGAGGGATGATGGGTGCTGAAAAGAGAATGCACACTCTGCCTCCTGGAGTAGAAGTGGTCTCTTCACTATTTTGTCTTCTTGGGGCAAAGTTCCATTTGCCTAATGTTAGTAATAATTCTATGTGGACTGTTCAAATTTCACTCCCAAGGTAATAATAAATTTGTAGCATGAATTGAATTTCCAATATGCTGATAATTATATAAGAGAACTACTGGAAAAAATAGAAAATATGTTCCTTATATTGGAAGGTCAAAAACGTATGAGATAATTATTAATCTCAATTGAAATCTGTAACTTTATCCATTTACAATTTCATATTTGCTAGTAATCTTGAGATTATCATCCTTATTAAGGATTATGCTAGATTACGTAGTCACGTAGTATCAAGTAGATAGAAGAGGCAGCAAACCTCTTTCACTTGCCAGCTGACTTTTTTCTTTAGGTATGTACAGATAAATGCTTACTGGTACAAAACAGTACAGTTCATGTTGTGCTTATACAGGTAGGCATATCTCAAAAATTCCTGGAAAGTAGATTTTTATGGAATATTTCTGTTTACTTCCTTTTTGACTTCCGTTTTTAGCTGAGAGATATATTCCCATGGGGAAAATGTTAGCTCCCAAACTATAAATATATCGCAGTTAAAGGATATGGAAATTTTAAAAACTTCAACACTTAAGAGAAAATTAAACCAATTTAATTGACATTTATTAAGTACTTGTGCTATAGGAAGCATTAGGTATACAGGCATGTAAAGATGAAAAAGACATAAGCAAATACAGTCAAGAGGATTATGATCTATTAGAGTCACTGAGCTTTTCTTAGTCTCAGCTTCCTGTTCTATAAAATGGAGGGAATATCTGAACTATCTACCCTGTAGGGTTGTTGTGAGAATAAGATAAAAATAATATGTGTAAAGTATTTTGAGAACATTAAAGTACCCTATAAATACCGGCTAAATGATGAAAGATGACAGGTACAAAATAATTTAATATGCATTGAGTACATAAAAATATACTGATGAAATGCTATCAGATAGCAAGGAGGGAAGGATTATTTCTGACTCAAGGGATCAAGGAAGGCTTCATGGATGAGGTGGCACCTGACATGGACCTTAGAGAAGGAAAGAGGAGAGCACATCCCAGGTATACTGGACAAGATGAGCAAAAGAATGGGAACAACATAGGAAATGACGAACTTAGCACACTGTCTGGCATGCAATAGGCACTTAATGAGTACTTGTTGAAGAGTAGTCCATCTTAGCAGGAAAACTGAACTTATGAAGGGAAATAGTGGAGAATGAGTCTGAAAAGTAAATTAGATCCAGAATATAAAGGGCCTTCCATTTCTGGTTAAAGAACATATTTTTTCTCATAAGTTATCAAGATCTATTGAAGGGATTTTTTTTTGTTGGTTTTTCCCTGTGGGAAGGGAAACACATAAAGAAATTAGGTTGGACCATCTATTTTAGGGAACAATATGTTGGGGTGGGACAGCAATAGATTTTAGAAAATTATGTCTAGAGCTGGAGGTGATGTTAGAGAACGTGCATGCATCCTTCACTTAGCAGCTTTGAAGCCCAGGGTACTCAGCCTCAAATGTGGGATTCAAAGTCGAATTCTCTGTCTCTGGAGCTAGGGTTTTTCCTAGTGTATCAGCAGTAGGGGAGTAATAATTACCACTGTTTAAAGAAGATTGGTGGTGAAGTCAAGAAATGAGATGAGACAATGACTCAAGACACTGTAGCAGAGTGGAGCCAGGCAGCTCTCAGAACACCAAGTCTTGGAAGCAGGAAGACCCATTTTCATGAGTTAAAATCTGATCTGTGTGACCCTGGGCTGGTTACTTCACCCTGTTTATGTGTACAATGAATTGGAGAAGGAAATGGCAAACCACTCCAGTGTCTTTGCCAACAGAACCCCAACAGAATCCCAACGGAATCACAAAGAGTCAGACACAACTGAAAATAACTGAATGACAAAAGCAAAATTGAAGAAATGTGATAAAAAAGATGAGTGTAAGCATGACCATGCAGCCAAAGGGCCTAGGTGAAATTAGTCTAAATTTACTGTGGGTTCAGTCATTATGGTTTCACAGCTTTCACAATTAATATGAGAACCTCTGAAGTAGAAGCAGCAAAGGCAGTTTGTCGATTATCCAAGCCTGGAGATTATAACAGAGTAGGAACTCTGGAAGGTCAAGGTGGTGAAGACCACTGAAATGGCCAACCATGTCAGCAAAACGAATTAGGCTTGAATGGGAATGATAGGCTGGTCAAGACTGAGAGACATAAGGTCACAATGAGGGTAATGAGCAGTTTCAGAAAGAGTTAAAAAGAGGGTGGAAAAGGAAGGAAAAAAGGTCGTGGTCATAGGGAGAAATGTCGGAATTAAATATTTTGGAGACAAAGATATTGTAAATGATAATATGTACACACTCAGAGATGATAATGGATGTAGTGTGGAGCTAAAAGTCAAGAGAATCAAAGAAGTCAGGCAGGTTGGGGGTCTTTGGAGGTCAGACATCATCTCATCCATATTGGATGGCAGATGACAGAATTTTTGGGAGTAGAAAGGAGGATTACAAACCAAGTGCTAATCAAGAAATGAATCTTAGAAGTTGGTAAGTGACGGTGACAAGGATGTAAACAGTCTAAAGGAAAGATGGTGGAGTAATGGTGGCAGAGCAGTGGCGTTGATTGATCAATTGGGAGAAAAGAGTATGGAGACTTCTCCCTCTGTGAATGGAGGTGTTAAGAATGGTACGGAGTGGCCATCATTGTCAGCTTTTCCTAGATTGTCCTGATAACAATAATTATAGCTACTATTTATGTAGCACTTGAAGTTTTGGAAAGTACTTTACAAATATTATCTCATTTTGACTTCACAACACTCCGAGAGGTAAATGTATTGTTAACCCAGCTTTACAAATGAGGAAACTGAGGAAGATAAGTGACTTGTCCAGGGTCATACGTTAAGTGTTTGAGCCTGGATTTGAACTCAGTTCTTCCTGACTCCATGTCCAGTGCTGTATCCACTGTGCCACCAACCTCCTGAAGATAAAAACATGTTTCAGTTAATTTGAGGATGTTAACTGTGAAAGATCAAAGTCAGAGGTGAAGGGGAGTTTATTCAGGGAAGGCTGGTATTTCAAAAGACAGACAGAAAAGTGCTAGTAGAAGGGCAGAGTGATAAGACTGAGCTGGATGGAGGAGACAGGAAAGAAGAGGCTTTGTGGTTCAGGAGCACATGGGGAGGGATGACAGGAGTCTGAGTGAGAGTCTAGAGGGACATATTAGGTATGGGGGAGGGCCATTGCTGTGTAAGCAGATTAGTCTACTGGAGGTTAGAATGTTGGTGAGAAGCAACATTGAGATGATGATGATGTCACCACAAATTGAGGTTTCCATGTGGCATGGTCAGTGTGGACAAATAAATTTGAAAAACCACGGTGCCAACTATAGACGAGGAGCAGCTAACAATTTCATGTGAGTATTGTAGAAAATAAAGTCAATAAGTATTAATGAAGCTTCTATTATGTGACAGAAATTGTGCCAAGTGCTGCATCTCAGAATGGGAGCAGGACTTAAGCTTGAAAGTTCATCATGTAAACAATTTGTACTTTGGGAATCAATCTCTGAAAATTTGTGATGGAACTTCAGTTGTGACTCAGGGCTCTGCAAAACACATGAATAAAACTTTTATTAAGTTCTTCCTACGTAATAGGCACTGTGGTAAGACAACCCAAATAGTCCTGCTTCAAGGAGCTTGGATCCTCCTTTAATTTTTGTTGTTCGTTTTGTTTTTATGAACTGCAAGCTCAATGTGAGTTGCAGTGTGACATAATAAAAAAAAAAAAAACAGTTGCAAAGTCGGGTGCATTAATAGAAGCATTGTGTCCAGAACAAGGGAAGTGAGAGTGCCCCTATATGTCCTGGTCAGATCTCAGCCAGCTTGTCTTCCATGCAAAATGGCACATTTAGGAAGGACATTGACAAACTTAAGCTAATTCAGGAGATTGCAACAAGGCTGAGTAGAGGACGTGTTTGGAAGAATTAGGAACATTTAATTTGCAGAAGAGAAAACTTAGTGGAGACACAAAAGCTCTGATGACATGTTTGAAAGTCTGTCTTGTGGAAAAGGGACCAAACTTGTTCTACTTGGCCCTAAATGACAAGATAGCGTTAGTGTGTGGAAACTGCAGAGAGGGAGATTTTAGTTCAACATAAAAAGGAACTTCCAGCTGCTGAAAAAGTAGAATAAGTTGCCTCAGATTATTAATAGTAGTTATTAGAATTAACATTAAAGATATAATTATTAGAATATAAATTAAATTAATTAAATATTTCAATTTAACAATGTTTACTTAATAAATTGATTAATTAAAATTAATATTTATATAATATTTTGAGTTTTACAAAACATTCTTCATAGTCACCATGTCTAGTGGATAGCTCAGTTATACATTTTTCATTGTATGGTTAAGGAAACATAGGCACAGCGTAGCTTGAATTTCCCAGCGAATGAGAAGCATGTATGTTGACTAGGAGAGTTGGGACTCCAATCCAGAACTTCTGATTCTAGCATGAGGGTTCTTTCCGCCATGCCATGCTCCCTTTCCTTAAGGGAGTGCTTGTTGAGGTATGTACTAGATAAAGTTGTACTAGGTAACTTCTGAGATTCTCTCAGATTCTTAAATTCTGTAGTTTGATGTTCTAGACTAGCTCAGAAGCTTCCAGAAGATGATCTATAGTCTCCAAATTAAAGGTCCCTCGGTGAATTTCTTCTGGTCTTATAATTTAGATCTACTCAGTAGCTTTAAATAAGACTGACATGAGAAATGGTAACTGTCTTGAGACAGTAGTACAAATCAAGTTTATTTTGAGAATATGCTTTGATTTCTCTTTCACATTTGCTCATTAAAAGTGTAATAACAACATATCCACATAATGTGTTTATTAGGTACTGTGCACAGCTTAGTTCTCTGTTAGTAGCATTGAGTCAGGGTAGCTTAGTGGGTAGAGAGAGCAAGAGCTAGTCTTGAAACTAGGAAGATCCAGATTCAAGTTCTGCCTTTGATACATAAGTTTTGCGTGTCCACAGCCAAGTTATTTAATCTCTTCCTATCTCCTTTATCCTATCTATTGGTAAGGGTGAAAAGAACGAGAAGAACCAAAAACCCATTTAGCAAAAACCTTCAGTGTCTCAGAGTATGGTGCCACAAGTGAGCAGTGATTCAGACCACTCCCTATGTTAATGGTTGGTGGATTTAAATTGAAATTAGCTGACAACATTAAGAGACTGCCCTGCCCTGCATCAGTGTTTTTTTTTTTTTATTTCGTTCTGTATGGCAAAGGAAGGTTCACTGTCTTTTCAAGGCAAGAACACCCTCAACCTCAGATAGTTTGTCCTGGTATCTCTTTATTTATTTTTAATACAGAAGTAATAATACAGGCTGTTGATTTTACTTTTTAATGGTAATGTTTATTTAAGTGAGGGTATGTATTTAAATCAAGGTCGCTGACAACAAAGAGAAATAAATACTCGGTGGCCTCTCATTAGCTGCCGACATATGACTCCTCTCCTGTTTCAGTCTCATAGGGATACATGCAGCTGGGTCCCCAGGGGAGCAGCTAGCACAAGGTGGGGTCTGATCAAGTCTGGGAAGCCATTAGGGTTTCCCAGAGGGGTCTGTTATAACTTTACATTACTTGTCCCTGAGCCAAGCCTGACCACCTGGATGCAGCTGTACTCATTCTTGGGGCTAGTTGCATAGTTTTGGGGTGAGGGCCATTCTGGCCAGCTTCCTGGAGCACTTAATTAGAGCAAATTTAATGCAGAGAAAAGGGAAGGGATTATATAAGGGGTCACCAAATGGTCATCTCCTACAGTGAATATGTACCTGCTCTCTCCCAAGAGTGAAATACGATAGAGCTACCTCTGTATGGCACCTCAAACTAGTGACTTATTAAAAAGGTGATCAATGACATAGCCAGTGGGGTTGCTTACCAACCCAAATTCCATAGAATTATTAAGACCTCTTAAAGACATGGGAATTAATTTTGTGGTGTATTTTAATAACTAGGAATAGGAACTAGACCTGTGATCTCATTGATGTGGAGAACTTCTAGATGAAGAAATTCCCTTTACCAATGGGGGACAATACTTTCTCTGTTTAATTTATTGTCTAAGAGACAGTGAAGTACAATAGTGCATTAATCTGGAGAGAGGAAAGAACTTGCCCAGGGTCACAAAACCAAAAAAGGTATAACTTTAACTTGTACTTTGCTGGCTCCAAGGCCAGCTTTCTAAATGGCTACATCAAGCTGCTTCTTATTTTTTTAAATAAATAATGCTTTAAATGAATTGAAAAGGTTATGTGAGAAAATCAAATGCCCTCTAAGTATACCTACTTAGAGTAAGTATGCCTAGAGTAAGGAAGACCCGGACTCAAATCATGCTTTGTCTAAAACTGTACATTCTTTACTCAGACCTCTGCAAACATGGTGCATTTTACAGATGAGGGAACTGAATCCCAGAGAAGATGTGCAACATGACATGGTCATTGTCAATCCACTGTACACAAACTTGGGCTGTGCCTGCCTGAACTCTTCCTGATCCTCTTTTCTGACTGATCTTTCTTTAAAGGTTTTATTTTTCTTCTTAAACTTCACTGAAGTGAAAACTATTAATGCCTGACCTCAAGAAACAGATACAATTTGGTGTCCACAAATATTGATAATACTTAAAAACAAAAACATGAGTAATTTTTCTGGACCAGAATAAAATATTCATAAACATTTTCTATTCTTTCTCTTTAATTAAATTGATCAAACATTTTCCATGAATGAAAAAAGTGGAGCATCACAGAATATTAATTCAAAGAGACTTTAGAAGTAATCCATTAGACTTTTTTTCTTTATCGTCATTCTCCTTGACCTCTCCATAACCTTTGGCCCTCTCCTCTTTGATACTCTTTTCTCTCTTGCTTTTCTGGACCTACCCCCCACTCCTGATTCTTCTCCTATCTACCTGACTGCTCCTTCTCTAGCTCTTGTGGATCTTCATCCAGATCATGCTCTCTCCTGTAAGTGTCCCACAGGACTTTGTCCTGAGTTCTCTTCTCCCTCTGTACTATCTCATCAGCTCTCTTGAATTTAATTGCCATGATATCAGCTTCCCAGGACCTTCTCTCCTCTTCCTACCCTCTCTGCCTATGTCCATCTGCTTTTCAGATACTTCAGACTGGATGTCTGGTAGACATAAATTCATCACATCCAGAGTTGAATTCAGACTCACAACTTTACCCCCTCCTCCCCAAATCTCCACCCAATCTGTTGCCAAGGCCGTTGATTTTCCCTTTGCAGTCTATTTTGAATGTGCCCCCTTTTCATCTCTGACACTGTCATCCCTCTGACCCAGGCCCTCATCACCTCATGTCTGGACTATTGCAGGAGTGTGCTGGAGGGTTTCTCCCCACTCCAGTCCCTCCTCCATTCAGCCACTAAAGTGATTTTCCTAAAGCATGGATCTGATCATGTCACTCCCCTGCTACTCAATAAACTCCAGTGGCTCCCTGTCACCTCCAGGAACAAATACAAAATGCCTTGTTGGGCACTCAAAGTCCTTCATAACATACCCGTACTTTCCCAGTCTTCTTACACCTTGCTTCCTAACGTGTACTCTTCCGTCCAGTGACACCCCAACTTCCTGGCTGTTCCATGAATAAGACACTGCATCTCTTGGCTCCAGGTGCTTTCTCTGCCTGTCTCCCATGCCTGGAAGCCTTCCCCAATCTCTCTTGATTCCAGTGACTTCCCTCTGATCATTATTTCCTATTTATCCTGTGTTATAGCTTGTGGGTACCTATGTTGTTGGCTTGTTGTCTCCTCTATTGGACTGTGAGCTCCTTGAGGGCAGGAACTATCTTTGATCTTGTATCTTCTTTGTTTGGCTTAGTGTCTAATAAATGTTAATTGACTGATTGGGTAGTGCAACCTGCACCCAGGAATCTCTTCAATGACATGCCACCAAGTGATCAGCCAAGCTTTGTTTGAAAACTTTAAAGAGTACTTAGCATTTATGTAGCCCTTTAAAGTTTGGAAATGCTTCCCATGTTAGCTCATTTAATCAACGCAACTTTGCAAGTAGGTGCTATTGTACGGATGAGGGAACTGCAGCTAAAAGAGAGACACTTCCCTGGAGTCGCATGGGAAAGCAGGCATCCAAAGCTGTAACTCCAAGCCCAGCATTCCATCCACTGTGCTGCCTAACTCTCACAAAAAATCTACTGACCTCCTGCTTTTGTACAATTCTATTCATTATGAAGTTTTAAAATTGAATTTAAATTTTCTTTTTTGACCTTTTATTCATTACTTCTAGTTTGAGGAAGAGGAAAAGCAAAGAAGGGTGGAGCATATTGTTAATACATAGATGATTTAAGCCCAGCAGAATTGGAGTTGGAAATATAGATCAGAATGTCAGCAATTCATTGTAATTACAATTTATTATTAGTGTAATATTCTATCTATTACTATCTAGATATTAGAGTAATATTTTATCTAGTACTATCTAGATATTCAGAGAATTGGTAACCATCAGTGATTTCTTATGGACAACTAGGTGGCACAGTGGATAGAGTGTTGGATCTCAAGTCAGGAAGTCCCAAATTCAAATCTAGCCTCACACACTTAGTAGCTGTGTGATCCTGGGCAAGTCACTTCACCCTGCTTGCCTCAGTATCTTCATTTGTAAAATGAGCTGGAGAAAGAAATGGCAGACTAGTCCAGTATCTCTGTCAAGAAAACCTCAAATGGGGAATGAAGGTTGGACATGACTGAAACAGCAACTCAGCAATAAAAACAACAAGATTGCTTCCCCACAGTGTTGGTTTCAATCATCAATAAACATCAAGTACCTACTGTGTGTTGGGCATTGTGCTAAATGCTGAGGATGTGAAAAGAGGCAAAAGACAATCCCGGTCCTCAAGGAGCTCACAGTCTACTAGGAGAGACAATAAGCAAACACAGATGTATTATCAGGCCCTGTAGGTCTGGGTGCGGGGAAGACCAGCACCAGTCATGCCTGTGATTCCTGTGTGACTGTGGCAGTCACTTAATACCTTGGTTCCCCCAAGAACTCTCTAAGATGAAAACTTAGATCTGGATGTGGGAAAGAGGTTTCCACACTCTGTACTCTTTATAATAATGGAATTCAGTCCAGAGGAAAAAATCTCATAATTATATCATTTGGGTGGATACTACTGGTTCACCAATGATACAAACAGAGTTTAAAAGAACCACCACAGAAATTCCTGTTTGGATTGTTAGGGAAGGTGTGTTCAGTTCCTTATGTTTAGATATTCCTGTCAAAAACCTAGAGATTCTAAATATCCCCCACTGAAGGGAAAATTCAGTTTGTTTCCTTAAAGTATATATCTTCTCTATATTTACTACTGTAATAATAGCTAGCACTTATAAATATAATCTCATTTTATCATCACAACAGCCCCAAGAGGTGAGTGCTACTATTATCCCCATTGAAAAAACTAAAATCTAAGACTCGGAGGATTAGTGACTTGCTCAGTCACACAGCTAATAAGTGCCTGATCTTACTTTGAGTCCAAGGCTCTGTCCATTGCACCACCTTGCTGCTGGAACAGTTCATGTTACCCTCCATTCAGGAGTGAATAGCATTGACTATGTGAAATCTTGATCATCAGTATGAGAATCTTGCAGCACTTGCTAAGAGAAAGGGAAGCTAATATTGGCCTAGTTGGACAATTTTAGTCAAGAAGAATTATAATAATTTGTGTGCTACAGTGGAAAGAGTGCTAAACTTGGAGGTATAGAACTAAAGTTCAAATAACTTTCCATGTGATCTTAGGCAAGCCACTCTCTGGCCTCAGAAGTATTGGTTAACCATTATTAATTGGAATAAATCTCACCTCAAACATTTGCTGTGTTACCCAGGTATGTCACTTAACCGTGTCTGCCTCAGTTTCCTCATCTATAAAATGAACTAGTAAAGGAAATGACAAACCACTCCAGTGTCTTTGCCAAGAAAACCCCAAATGGGGTCACAAAAAGTTGGACAAAACTGAAACAACTGAACAACAAAATAGAAGGAAGTCTCTCCTATGAGTGTCCTAGAGATCTCTGCTTGGCCTTCTGCTTCTTGACGTTTTTGTTGAACATTTGGATAGAGGCAGAGATGCCATGCTTACTAAATTTTCTGATGACTCAAATATGGGAGGAATAGTGAAGATGCTGGATGACAGAGGCAGAATTCAAAAAGATTCCAACAGAACTCAGATAATTTGGTCATACATAAGAAGCTGGAATAAAATAGGGAAAAATTCTAAAGATAATCTATAAAATAAGGGGGTTGGACTAGATCATGTCTAAGAACCCTTCCACCTCTACATCTGTGGCCCCATGGTCCTAAGTCTGAAGAGGCTATTTTCTGTTTGTTGGTTAAAGCATGGAACTTAGAGTGAGAAATGTGAGTTTCATTCCAACCCTCCTACTGCCTAACTAATTTATCTGGAACCTCAATTTCTAGTTGTGTAAAAGAAATATCACCTACGAACATTGGCATCTGCTGCTGCTCTCATTTAATTTGTTTTTCTTTAATGATCATTTCAATCCAGAAAAATCCTCCTCTCCCCCATTCTTCTAGATTGGCAATCATAGTTGAATACAAGTACCTAACTCAAGTTAGATAAATATATTCAATCTAATCCAGATTTCCAACTTAATGACTTTGCATGTCTATTAACAATTCCAGTTGGTATGTGATACAAGATCAGTTGATCAACAAGCATTTATTAAACACTTACTCTATGTTATGCACTGTGCTTAGTGCTGGGAATACAAAGGATGTAAAAAAAAAAACAACAGTCCTTGCTTTTAACAAGCATACATTCTAATAGGGAAAGCAACATGTAAATAATTTAGTTACAAAAAAACATTGGCAGCTGGTGGGACCAGGACAGACCTTCAAAAGAAGATGGAGTTTGAGTTGAATCTTGAAGGAAACCAGGGAAACCAAGACAGATGTGAGAAGGCAGGGCATTCCAGGCATGGGGGACAGTCAGCGAGAAGGAATGGAGATGGGATATGAAGAGTCCTGTTTGAGGAGGGCAGTGTAAGTAGATCAGAGAGGAATTTATTTATATGCATGTTGATGTTATGCTGTCATGGTCAGAGCTACACATTAGAAAAATTACCTTGACAGCTGAGTGGAGGGTTGATTGGAATGGAGAAAGACTTGAGGTGGTGAGACATAGAAGCATAATGCAGTAGTCCAGCTGACAGGTGCTGAAATCATAAACAACAGTTATGTCTATATGAGCAGAGAGGAAGGGACATAGATTAAATGTTGAATATGACCTTGTTTAAAAAAAATTCTTGATGAATCCATTTCAATATAGTTGGGTTCCCTTGTAGCCCTATGTGTTTTATTTTATGTATTTAAAATCATTTTTCTGAGAAGGGTTTCACCAGGTTGCCAAAGATACCCATTAAATTAAAAAAGTTAAGAACCTCTCATGTGGACTCTATCAGTAAGTAGATATCATTCTTAGAATAAACTAGACATTTGAAAAACTCTGTTAACTTTTAGGCCTCTGTGACGTCAAAGCATGATCATGGTTTACTCAATGTTATGTAACTTTAAAGAGTTAATGCATACTTCAGATATACTAGGGAAACTTTAGGGAACTACATTTTTTACCTGTAGTAAGTACATAGCTCTTGATTACATATGTTCAGAGAATAAACAAAACTTAGAAAAGAATGACTTGTTGAACAGAAAGTATAATATGATCCTTTTCTTTTCTAAATGAATAAAAAACCTTCATGAAACCCATAAATGACTTTTTTTTAAAAAAGAGAGTAGCTTCCTCACCACATTTGAATGGTAACTCTAACAACTCTTTGTAAAGAATGTTCCCTTTTCTCTGTTGGGTTAGGAAATCAATGTCCTGCTTTAATAAGCAAATTTCATCACTTTGAAACTGTACTCTTGCCTAAACCAAGTAATTGGATGATGCTCCAGTCCTAATTCCTGAGGATGTGCACCCACTCAAGATAAGCCTGAGAGAGTTATAGATGAATGCTGTGTCATGTATATGTAAAGATGAATAGATGAATGCTGTGTCAAGTAAACTTCAACAGGCATAGCGTCAACATTATATAAATAAGAATTATTGTAAAGCTATTTGAACTTATACCATATTCTAGAAATGCCACATAGAACCAGAATTTAACTCAATACATGATCTCCATGGTCATGAGAATACCTTGTGTGTTGACATACACATCATGTTTGGTTTCTTTTCCAAATCATGTTGTTCAGGCATTTTTCTATCATGTCTGACTTCATGACCACATTTGAAGTTTTTTGGCAAAGATACTAGTTTGCCATTTCCTTCTCTAGCTCATTTTGCAGATGAGGAAACTGAGGCAAATAGGGTTAAATGACTTGCTCAGAGTCTCATGGTTAGTGTCTGAGGCCTAAAAAAAGCTGACATTACAATCTTTGATAAAATTTAAAAAATACTACCAACACACGTAACATTTCGGTAACTTGCTACTTTGCTGTTTCCTGTTCTATTCCACTGAAAACAACTTATTTAGTGGAAGGAATTGTGTTTAGTCATATTGCATTTTTATCCTTTTCCAACAAACCTTGTTTCCTGTTGCTCTCCTATGATGTGAAAGAGAGGAAAGGAAGAGATATAACTTGTTTTTCAGAACTGAACTGTCATTAAAATGACTTCCTCTTGTTTGCTACATACTCAAATAAGAGTTTCATTTTCAAACACCGAGTTTTAGTATCTGTGTCCTAGAGGAAGGAGCTGTGTCCTTCTTCACACATCCTGTACATGCAGGCTCACTGTTGCACAGAACATTATCTCCTGTCACTTCTGGAGTTACTGCTACTTCTCTTCCTAGATCATAATTCATGTCATTGATTTCCGGTACATGCAGAGTCAAGTTGCAGCAGTATGATGCAAAATTAACAACAGTTAAGAAGAGTTGTTTAGGCCATTTCATTGGCAGTGCAGATATAATGAGTCAGAGCCTTTGACTGACTGCTGTTTACTAGGGCTTTTCCATGCTGTGCTGCAATAGTATACATTTTCAAACTTTAATCAGTAGTTCATTTGTTTACATGTTGAACTTTGGTAATAATGTTCTAGAAGGATAATGTGAATTATAGCAAGGATCAACACTGATAACTGAAATTTACAGTTGGTGCAAAGACTTAATGATAATTTTTGACAATTTTCCCTAAAACATTTCAGTCTAACTAATAAGAAAACATTTTTAATGATTCACTTATCACTGACTTTCATTATTTCTTCCTTCTAATGGAGGCATAAAGATGGTGATAATGATGATGACATTTATACTAATACATTTATTCAACTACAAAAAGCAACGTGACAGTCCCTACAACAGTCAATAAAAAAATAGCATAATGACTTGTCTCCAAAGAGCTTAGAACTCTCATATAAAAACAAGTTGCTTATAGTGTGCTTACAGAATATGAGCTTTACATCCTAATACTTTTATTCATTGACAAATTGAAGTGATTTTTCGAATCTGCAAGTATCTGGAGAATGTAAAGGAATAATAGTTTACCATTCTGACCAGGTTCCAAGAGATGATAATTGGGCCGTGATTTCAGACTGAACCATTATCCATGGTCTCTGAAATGTAACATGGGTTCTTCAAAGTTATTATATCTCCCTGTGCTATGGTCTGCAAAACATTAAATATAAAAGATCAATAGCAGGAGAGCAACTTATCTCCAGACTATTTCTAGTTGAAGCCTCTCAAAAAAAGATGAGAAGAATAAGATGATCATAGTGGTTTATAATTATACAGGGCTTCAAGATTTGCAAAGAACTTTATGGACAGTTTGTCATTTGAGCCCTACAGCAACTCTGTGATAATGACTTATTATTGTAGAGAGAGGTACTACAGATGCTGCAAAGTAGCTAGATGGCTCACTGACTTGGGTTTTGGAGGGAAGGGGAAGAAGCAGAGAAAATTAGAAGCAAATTGCTTATATATAAAGAGAATAATTTCCCCTAGAAAGTCAAGGTTGATAATACAAATGGGAATATCAAAAATGCAGTGGAATTGCACATTGTTAATATGATATTCTGGGAACTGGTAATCAAACAATTGCCACTTTTGAATAATGATCATTTCTTCATGTGCTTTTTCAGGTTGCCTGTTAAAAAAATCATTTGTGCAATTAGTTCAAGTATGTAGCTTTAAAATGCTGCACCATGGATTGTCATTTTATCATGAAATTGATCTCAAATTCCTGAACTATGAAAACATTGATGCAATATCTTATTCCT
The DNA here is from genome assembly GCF_028372415.1 of Notamacropus eugenii. NCBI lineage: Eukaryota > Metazoa > Chordata > Mammalia > Diprotodontia > Macropodidae > Notamacropus > Notamacropus eugenii. The sequence continues at coordinate 474,314,793 of NC_092873.1, read as the reverse complement.
AATAGGCATTCAAATGTTTATTAAGATGAATTGAAAACTTGAAAATCCCTTTTAGTATATTTGTGAAAGCATGGGCAAGTAATCTAATCCCTCTGGTTCTTAATTTCTTCAACCATAAAATGGGAACATTGATACAGTCAGTTTATATATATATATATATATATATATATATATATATATATATATATATATATATATATATATATATATATATATATATATATATATATATATATATATATATATATATATTATATATATATATATTATATATATATATATATATATTTCTAAAAAATTGCTGCCATGCAAAATTGCTCAATATAAACCACAGGGATCATGGGGGAAATGAGATTGGTGGATAACCTTAAAAAATTTCAGTAATGTATAACAAAATACAGGAAATTAATAAAAACAGTAGCACAATTTAATGTTAAATGATTTAATTTGACAGTCTCTTTAACTTGTGCCCCACTTCCCACCAGTCACAGGCTGGCAAAGCTCATGACTATAGGTGAGCAGAAAACTTTGGTGGGGCTTCGGCTCTAGAAGTGAGGCCATGAGTTAAGGTGGGTGTGTAGTATGTGGGGGACAATTCTCAAACTGATCAGAAGGTATGCAATAAATATGCCTATTTACCTTGACAAAGACCTGAAGTTTGTCTGTGGAAGTGGGCTCAGGAAGATTGAAGTGTGTGAATTATTGCAAATTGCTATAGTTTTCTGATTATCAGTCATGTTGGAACAAATTTGAGTTTACACAGTAAGAGTTACAGCAGAACGGAGCACATCTTTCTTGTCTATATCAAAATGTTTTGAGGATTTAATGATCAGTTAATCAAAAATATTTATTGAGGGTCTGCGCCAAGATTGCAGAGCATTCCAGCTAACTTTTCCCAACATTCTCCTCCAAAAAACTTTAACGTACCAAATTGAATTCTGGAGTGGCATAGCCACCCAAAGGTCAGGGTGAGATACTTTACTAGCCCAAGACAATGTAGGAGGTCAGAAGGTCAGGTCTGTGACACTGGGAGGTGGATAGTGCAGTGGCCAGTTGTGGCCTTCAGAGGCTGCAGTGACAGCAGCAGCAGCAGCAGCAGCAGCAGTTTCTGGAACTCTCACTGTTGAATGTGTTCATCTTTCGTTGCCAAAGAAGACCATGCCATCAGAGAAATAATGACATGTCTTGCACTTGACTTTGTTTTGAGTGAGGGAAGGCTCTGCAGGTCACCAGCCTCACTTGTTCTCCAGAGCCATCTGAATCCAGTGACCTGACATTCATCAGGATGACTGGAGATGACCCAGGAGGAGGCAGTTGGGGTTAAGTGACTTGCCCAAGGTCACACAGCTAGTGAGTGTCAAGTGTCTGAGGTGAGATTTGAACTCAGGTCCTCCTGACTCCTGCACTGGTGCTCTATCCACTTCATCACCTATGAGCTGCAGAGATCTCTCACTGTACAGAGATAGAAAAGGGATTGGAAAACTGGTCAGAAGAGATTACAGAGATCCCCTGTGTTGGCACTGGGACACCATTACCCATTACCCAGTTCTGGGTCTTGGTTCCAGGATGTAGAAGAGTGTTTGTGGTTGCAATGGAGCAGGCCCCCTTTGTGGGTAAGAATGAGAGCTCGGACCAGGAAAGCAGTGACCATACCTCTCCCTAGATCAAACCATCTCAGAAACATCGAAAATTTATATTCCTCCAGAAGTAGCTGTGAAAACAGCCGGATGAAAAAGGTCAAAACTTGGAACAGTGACCTCTTTCCCCCAGGTGAGCAGAGCCCAACTTTAACATAAAGTTAAAAGTCAAGAAGGCTAAAAAAAATGAGCAAAAACAACAGAAGAAAGTGACCATAAAATGCTACTTTGGTGTCAGGGAAGTTCAAGACAAACTCAAAAAACAATGAAGTGAAAATATCTATGTGCAAAGCTTAAAAGAAAAAAAAGTTGCAGATTGGATACAAGCCCAACAAGAATTCCTGGAAGGATCAAAGAAAATAAAAAAGAATTTAAGATAAAAAATATTTTAGTTTTAAAAATATAATAAATAAATAATAAATAAGTAATAAATATAATAAATAAAATATAAATAAAATTTTAAAAAATGATTATTTATTTTTAGTTTTCAACATTCACTTTCACAAAATTTTGAGTTCCAAATTTTCTCCCCATCTCTCCCCCCTTCCCCCACACCATAAAGCCTTGCATTCTGATTACCCCTTCCTTCAATATGCCCTCCTTTCTATCACACCCCTCCCTTCCCTTATTCCCATCTTCTTCCTTTTCTTGTAGGGCAAGATTGATTTCTATACCCCATTACCTGTATTTCTTATTTCCCAGTTGTATGCAAAAACAGTTCTCAACATTCATTCCTAAAACTTTGAGTTCCAACTTCTCTCCCTTCCTCCCTTCCCACCCATCCTCACTGAGAAGGCAAGCAATTCAATATAGGCTATCTATGTGTAGCCATGCAAAAGATGTCCATAATAGTCATGTTGTGTAAGACTAACTATATTTCTCTCCATCCTATCCTGTCCCCCATTTGTTCTATTCTTTCTTTTGACCCTAGCCCTCCTCAAAAGTGTTTTAATTAATTAATAAACTTTTAATTACCCCCTCCTCCCATTTGCCCTCCCTTCTATCATCCCCCCACCCCACTTGTCCCCTTCTCCCCTGCTTTTCTGTAGTGTAAGATAGATTTTCATACCAAATTTAGTGAGCATATTATTCCCTCCTTAAGCCAAACGTGATGAGAGTAAGCTTCACTTTTTCCCTCTTACCTCCTTTCTTTTCTCCTCCATTGAAAAAGCTTTTTCTTGTCTCTTTTATGAGAGATAATTTGCCCCATTCCATTTCTCCCTTTCTTCTCCCAATATATTCCTCTCTCACCCCTTAATTTTGTTTTTTAGATATCATCCTTTCTTATTCAACTCACCTTGTGCTCTCTGTTTATACACACACACACACACACACACACACACATACATAAATATGTATGTATGTTTGTATAATCACTCTTACTACCCAAATACTGAGAAAAGTCTCAAGAGTTACAAATATTTTTCCATGTAGAAATGTAAACAGTCCAATTTTAGAAAGTTCCTTATGATTTCTCTTTCCTGTTTGCCTTTTCATGCTTCTCTTGATTCTTGTGTTTGAAAGTCAAGTTTTCTAATCAGTTCTGGTCTTTTCATCAAGAATGCCTGAAAGTCTTCTATATCATTGAGTGACCATTTTTCCCCCTGAAGTATTATACTCAGTTTTGCTGAGTAGGTGATTCTTGGTTTTAATCCTACTTCCTTTGACTTCTCAAATATGATTCCAAGCCCTTCAGTCCCTTAATGTAGAAGCTGCCAGATTCTGTGTTATCCTGATTGTATTTCCACAATACTCAAAGTGTTTCTTTCTGGCTGCTTGCAATATTTTCCCCTTGACCTTTGGAATTTTGGAATTTGGCTACAGTATTCCTAGGAGTTTCTCATTTCAAATCTCTTTTAGGAGGTGATCGGTGGATTCTTTCAATATTTATTTTGCCCTCTGGTTCAAGAATATCAGGGCAGTTTTCCTTGATAATTTCATGAAAGATGATGTCTAGGCTCTTTTTTGATCATGGCTTTCAGGTATTCCCATAATTTTTAAATCTCCTGGATCTGTTTTCCAGATCAGTTGTTTTTCCCAATGAGATATTTCATGTTATCTTCTATTTTTTCATTCTTTTGGTTTTGTTTTGTAATTTCTTGGTTTCTCATAAAATCATTAGACTCCATCTGTTCCATTCTAATTTTTAAAGAAATATTTTCTTCAGTGAGCTTTTGAACCTCTTTTTTTCATTTGGCTAATTGTGCTTTTTAAAACATTCTTCTTCTCATTGGCTTTTTGGACCTCTTTTGCCAGTTGAGTTGGCCTGTTTTTAGAGGTGTTATTTTCTTCAGCATTATTTTGGGTCTCCTTTTGCAAGCTGTTGACCTGCTATTCATAATTTTCTTGCATCTCACTCATTTCTCTTCCCAATTTTTCCTCCACCTCTCTTACTTGATTTTCAAAATCCTTTTTGAGCTCTTCCATGGCCTCAGACCACTGCATATTTATTTTGGAGGTCTCTGATAGTAAGTATTGTTCTTCCTCATCTGAAAGCATGGAAGGAAATACCTGTTCACCAAGAAAGTAACCTTCTATAGTCTTATTTTTCCCCCTTTTTTGGACATTTTCCCAGCTAGTTACTTGACTTTTGAGTCCTTTGTTAAGAGCTGGGTATACTCTGGGTACCTGTAAGTTCTCAGTTCCTCCAAGGTGGCACAATCAAGGGAGAGGAGTTTACTCCTCTCCTGGCCTGCACACTGGTTTGGGAGCTACCAAAGCTTTTCTGCCTAGGATCTGGAAGTAGAATTCCATTTCCAGAGCCTCCACTACCTCCACTCAGAGCTGAGACCCAGATCAGTGGCTCAAATCCCCCTGGGTCTTTAAGTGGATGGCTCCAAAAATGAACACTGCTGCTGCTGCTGCTTCTACTGGTGCTGCCTCCTTCTCTGCCACCTCAATGGCCTGGGGCTGGGGTTAGGGGAGGACCCTGCTCCCTTGTCAGGCAGTTAAAAAAGTTTTCTCATTGACCTTTGAAGCTGTCTTTGGCAGTTGTGGGGTGAGGGATCTGAGAACTGCCACTGCTGCTGGGGATTATGCCCCCTGAGACCTGTCCTGGGTCCTGTTCCTGCCGCACCTTGCAGTGTGACCCACACTAGGTTCCACTTTGCTTGGCTCTGTGCCCTGTGCAGTAGACCTTTCCCGTTGGCCTTCCAGGCTACCCTGGGCTGGAAATCTCTTTCTCTCTCTCATTTTGTGGCTTCTGCTGCTCTAGAATTTGTTTAGAGTCAATTTTTTACAGATATTTTATGGACTGTGGGGGAAGAGCTAGAGTATGTGAGTCTTTCTACTCCTCCATCTTGGCTCTGCCCCCAGAAAATTATTTTAAAAATAAAATAAAAGTGGCAAATGAAAAATTGGGAAAAGAAATGAGAGCAGTGCAAGAAAATTATGAAGGAAAAATATTTAATTGAGTACCTTCAATGTTTATGGTACAGTACAAGTACCATAGGAATATAAAAGAATTTTAAGGCACAGCTGGTCTCTGTTTTGAACTCTCTTAGAAGAACTTATCCTCTTGGTGGTGGTATAAAATTAAATAATACGGAACAATAAGAGAAGTTTTAAGGAAAGCATAAAATTAAGGCTAAATTTGTGTTTCACATCACAATTGTTCTAGAAGTGAGAAAGGAGATAGTGTGAATTTCTATAGTTTCTAATATTAATTAATTAGCATTAATATTAATATTCAGTCAACTGATTAATATTAAGTCAACAAGAATTTGTTAAGCACCTACTATATGCCAGGCTTTGTGCTAACTACTGGGAAGAGAAAGATGGAGACAAAACTATCCTTTGAAAAGGAAATTGCATTTTACATTGTCTGGGAATTAGGAGATGGGAGAGAATGGAAAAAAATGTACATATATAAATAGATGCAAAATAAATGCAGGATATTTTTGAGTGAACCATAGAACCCAGAAGGATCAGAAATAGTTGCATGTAGAAGGTTGAATATATTCAAAGTTTCAAAGGAAATAAGTTCTAAGAAGTTGAGGCTAAGGAATACATTCCAGTTATGGGAGGTGGCCAATGCAAAGATAAATAAGAGATTAAATGTCCTTGGATCAAACTTTGTGGTATACCCACAATTAGGGAATGTGATTTTTGATGTTGAACCATAAAAGAATCTATAAAGGACAGTGATAAAAGTAGGAAGATAACCAACAGAGAACAATGTAATGAGTTGGTGAAAAAAGGAGAGGGTGTCCTGGTAAAGAGGGTGCTCATCAGTGTAAAATTCTTCAGAAAGATCATGAAGATTTAGAAAAATGTCATTATTACTGGCAATTAAGAGATCGTTGGTAATTTGAGAGAGAAGATGTTCACTTGAATGGTAAGATCTTTAGAAGCCAGATGACACAGTTTAGAGGAGAATGTAAGGAAGCACTGAGTATAGCTAACTTTTTCAGTGAGTTTAGCTGAGAAGAGGAGAGGCATCATTTTGGGTGATAGCTATCAGGAATAGTGGAATCTTGTCGGTTTTTAAAATGTAATTTAATTTTTTCAATTATTTTCAATTTCAAGAAAATCTATTTTCTTCCCATTTCCTCTTTCCATTGGGGGGAAATCTTTTAAAAAAGAAATATGCAAAAAAACCCCCAAAGTGCATAACTAAGTAAATTTCAAAAAAATGTCCCATTCTGAACTAGAATTTATCATTTCCCCATCAGGAGGTGGACAGTGTGCCTCATCATTCATCCTCTGGAATTGTGGTTGGTCATCGCCTTGATTAGAACTCTTAAATCTTTCTGTTGTTTGTCTTTACAATCCTGTTGTTAATGTATAAGTTGTCCCCCCAAGATCTGTTTACTTTTTGCATCTTTTTTCTTGATGGGGAAAACATGGACATGACTGTATGCAGCAGGAAAGGAAAAAATTAATAGGGAAAATTTTAATATTGTAGAGACAGGGCTTATGATAGTGAGGGCAAATGGCTGAAGAAGACAGATCATTGAATCAAATGTACATGTGGCTGGCCTTGGAAGAAGAAATACCTGGAGCCTGGAGTAAAGGAGGAGAAATTAAGGGCTGATTTCAAGAGGTTTTGAGATATAGAGAAAGGGATACAAAGGAGCTTATGGTAACAGATTCAGTACAATATGGGACAAAGTCCTCAGCTTAGACAATTGATACGGAAGGGCTAAGGAAAGCTGGTAAGGTTTGGATTGACCTCTTTGATGAATAGGATAGAATTGGCTTCTATAGAATTGTCCTTTGTGTTGAGTAGGATAGAGAATCATGTAGGGAGGAATAAAAAGATTCCTTTGAGGTGGTAAAAATCAGTTGAAATTATACAGTGTAATTTCATATTACACCCATTTTATTCAGTTGTATTTTCCTCCAGCTCCATTCAGCAATGGATAGGACCAAAGGAGGCAGATCATGAGTATCAAAGGTTGTGATTTGACTAATCCTCCAATGACAGGGCAAGAGCATGGAGAGAAAAACCATGAACTTATATAAGTAGCTAAAAAACTAAACTCTTTGAGAAAGGAAGGTAAGAGATTTAGGGATCAGTAGGTGACTACCACCAGAACCTGGATTGGGTGATAATTTTAAAAGAGTGAACCTCAAAAAAAAAAAAGAAGTTTCTAAGTGATTATATTCTGACTCCCCTTCTAGGGCCAGTGTATCCAGGGACTGTGAGTGAATGGGTAACAAGTGTAAGAAGAGGTTGGCCTGTGCTGCAGTATCATCTCAAGAGAGGCAGGTCTCTGTAAATGACAGAAGGTGAAAGAAGAGATGAAGGGAAAATTGTTGATTATATATCAAGAACTCCAGAGGGCACAACGAAAGGGACAGACTCAATTGGAGTAGAACATTGGAGGGATAAGGATGGGATGAATATGGAATGAATGAAGCAGGGAGGTTTGGGAGGAGTAGTTTTTATTTAATACAGAGAGTAACTTAATATAATGGGGGATTTGGTTTGGAAGGAAGTGGTATGAGTTGGTGGCTATATGGTAGCACGGAGGTCTAGTCTTCATATCATTGTTATCTAACAATTGGTAAGCTTATCTAAATTTCCATCTACTATTCATGTTTCTAGCACTCCTGAATCTTTTTCTATTTGAATCTTTTTATGAGGTGAAGAATGTGGTATATTCTTTCTTCATAGTAATTCTGGTTCTGCATCTCTGAATTCTCATTTCATTAAAAGTTTATGGAAACTTGGCTGAGGTCCATTGGTGGATCTTAGATCACATTTTTTTCTCTCTTGAAATAAATTTGTTTTGATGTTTTAGAAGAATATGCCTTATGCTTAAATGAAGTAAGCAACTTTTGATGTTTCAGTCTTTTGGATGCTTAAGTTTGTGTTATACTAAGACACCTTTAAGTACATCAAAATTCTACATAGGATTAATTGCTGTATATCTTTTGATCTTATATCAAGTTGTTAAATGTCTTATATTTATAGTGCTACCAGCACTACCCTTGACCCTTTTCCTTTTCTCTATATTGTCTTTCCTAGTGACTTCGCTGGCTTTCATGTGTTGATTACCATCTAAAGTTCCACCCTTTCTCCTGAGCTCCAGCCCCACATTATGAACTGCCTTTTAGACATTTCAAATAACATTTCATAAGCATCTGAAACTCAGAATGTTCAAAACAAAAATTATTATCTCGCTCTGTCTGTCCTTCTTTTCTTCCAAACTTCCATATGTCTACTGGGGAGACTGTCATCCTTTCAATCACCTCAATCTCATCCCTGACTTCTTGTCTTTGTCTTGGCCTTGATTCTTATTAACACAGATCAATTGATAAATCTTGTCATTTCTGCCTTCATGATATCCCTTGGAAATTCCCCTCTCCAGTTACACAGACTCGTTCTCTCTATTTTCACAGCCCCATCATCTTGTCTTCATTTCCTCTTGCTTGAACTATTGTAATAGCCTTTTAAAGGGTCCTCCTGCTACAGGTCTCTGCCTATTCTAATCTATCCTCCATGTAGCTGCCAGATGATTTTTCTAAAGTAATAGTCAATCAACAGAGTAAGTTCAAATGGTTCCTTATTATCTTTGGGATTAAAATCTCTTTACCATGTAGGTCCTTTCTACTTTTCCAATTTTCTTATGCTTTTCTCCCCTTTCATGCATTCTGTAAACCATCTTATTGATTTGCTGTTCCTCACACATGATATTCCATATCCCAGTTCAGCAAGTTAGCACGGTGGTGATCCCCTCTACCTGGAATGGTCTCTGTCCTCACTTCTGAGAATCCCTGACTTCGTTTAAAACTTAACTCAAATGCCGTGTTCTGTAGAAGGCCTCTCCTATCTCCACACAACTCCCCTACTCCCCAGCTACTAGAACCTTCCCTTTTTAAGTTTTCATTCATCTTGTATTCATTGATCTGTATCTTGTAGGTTTCTATTCGTTTAATTCTGACTCCTTCACTGGAGGGTGAGCCTTTCATTATATCTCTAACCATTAGTACAGTACCTGTTATATAGCAAGTGCTTCGTGATTGCTTGTTGATAGGTTACTTTGGAAAAATAGCTTTCTGAAGCTTCATTAGCCCATGAGGATATCTCCCTCCTTTGTACTTATGGGTTGGGTATTGCATATTTTGGAAGCTTAATAATATTTTCTTTTGTATTTTAAGATATATTATTACTTGACATTTTATATATAAATATGTTATGTCTTCAATGAGACATGGAGATCAGTAACTATTGCTTTTACATATTTTATAATGGTTATTAAAGTCTTATATACCTAGTGAGTTCTCATGAGGTATTTGTTTACTTAGTGAATGAATGAAAATATTTGATGAAAAAAGGAAAACCGTTATTCCCATTCAGTTGATATTATCTCTCACATGGCAATATATGAACAAAACATATTATCTACAAATTCAATGAATTTTTCCTGAAATTTATTTTCTATAAAGCAGAAAACAATTTTTTAATCTGTTTAAAGCAATCTAGTAGAAAAATGTTGGGAAAATATTGTGAAAATACTTAGGTTCAAGTTGTGCGTTTAACTTCACGACCATGGGCATTGAATCTCAGTTCCTTCATAGGTCAGCTGGGAGTGATGATACTTCAGCTACCTAATAGGATTATTGTGAGGAAAGTATTTTAAAAAAAAACTTTTAGAAACTTACAATATTATTGTCCCCACAGGAGGCCTAATTTGCTGATTGAAATAGATTCATCTCGGCAAGACTCAAAAAACAAGAATGGAATGTCATGAATATTGTAGATGTCAGTGTCCCATAGGGGTTCCTTATTTGTCAGATAAGTGTTTTTTAAAATCACACAAATGATCTAGCATTTCATATGCATGGAGAGCTCCTTTCACACAACCTTACCCAAGTATGACTCAACAGATAAATTCCAGAGAGTAGCCTGAGGCACGCAGATGTTTGACGTGCCTAGGATTTTAAAACAACCAAACAAAAAAAGCCCTCAAAATAATTTATTAAGCTCTGAGGATATAAAAGCAAAAATTCTGAGTGCAAGGAACTTACACTGGGTATATAATATGTACACAGATAAGTAAATGCAAATTCAAAAATTATTTGTTGGAGTGTGGATGCAATAATTACTGGGAAAATCAGGAAAGGACTCTTGTAGGATGTGGCATCTGAGCTAAGTTTTGAAGGGAGCCAAGAACCCCAAGAGACAGAGATAAAGAGGGAAAGAATTCCACACATGGGGGACATCCTGTACAAAGGCATGAGGGAAGCAGATGGGACATTGTATACAAAGAATATCAAGGAGATCTGTCTGCAGGAACAGGAAGTTTTTGAGGGGATTGAAAGGATGGAGTTACTGTAAAGAACTAGTGTTAAAGGCAAGATTTGAACCCAGGTTTTCTTGGCTCAGAAATCTATTTGCTATGTTACACTATTAGTGTGCCTTTCCTCAAGTGCTGGTCTGATCACATTCCCCCTCTCCCTGGAGTCAACTCCAGTGACTCCATATCACCTCCAGAATCAAATAGAACTTCAAAGCTCTTCATAAGTCCCCTCCGTGGCTCCTCAAGTCCTAGATCCACCTCACATTTTCACATCTTCTCTTCTTCCTTCTCTACCTCTCTCCTCTCCTCCCCTCCAACTGCGGTTTATCTGAAACTACCGTCTTTATTTCTTAGAGTACAATTTTACTCATATTTATATGTCATAATTTGATCAGCTACACTCCAGTTTTTTTGCTCTTACAAAAAGAACATATGCCTATATAAGTAGGGGTGTGTGTGTACACACACATATATATGTTTAGATATATGCACTATATGTGAGTATACATATATATATATGACATATTTTATCAGGCAGATCTTTTTTATCTTTCTTTAATTTCTTTGGGATATAGGCCTAGTAGTAGTACCACTGAGTTAAAGGTTATGCTGAGTTTATTAACTTTGGGAGCAATTCCAAATGGCTCTCTAGAATTATAGCTTCATCAGTAGTGTATTAATGTGTCTATTTTCCCATAGCCCTACCAATATTTGGCATTCTTTGTAATCTTTGCAGTCAGATGAATTTGATTTTGAAACTTAAATTGACAAACATTTAAGTGCCTTTTTGTTTGTTGAGTCATTTCAGTCACATCTGACTCTTTGTGACCCCATCTTGGCAAAGATACTGGAGTGGTTTGCCATGTTCTTCTCCAACTCGTTTTGCAGATGAGGAAACTAAAGCAAACAGGGTTAAGTGACTTGCCCAGGGTCACGCAGCTGGTACATGTCTGAGGCCAACTTTGAACTCAGGTTTTCCTGACTCCAAGGCCAGTCCTCCGTCCATTTCACCACTTAGCTGCTAGTAAGTACCTACAGAGACACTGTGCTAAGTGCTGGGGATACAAAGAGAGGCAAAAGCCTATCCTTGATCTCAAGAAGTTTACATTCTAATGGAAGTGAACAACTATGTACAAGCAAGATATATGCAGGGTAAATTAGGAATCATCTCAGAGGGAAGACAGTAACATTAACATTAAGGGACACAGGAAAGACTTACTGCAGAAAGCTGAATTTTAGCTCATTGTTGCTTTAATTTGGGTTTTTATTAATTTCTAGTGATTTGGAGCGTTTCTTACTGTATTTTTTCTTTTCCAGCAAATTACATGTAAAAAATAATTTTAACATTCATTTTTAAAATTTTGAGTTCCAAATTCTCTCCTTTCTCTCCCCACCCCTCCTCATTGAGAAGGCAAGCGATTTGATATAGGTTATATATGTTAGTCATGCAAGACATATTTCCATTTAGACATACTGTGAAAGAAAACACAGCCAAAAAATAAAGAAAAATAAAGTGAAAAAAGTATCTTCAATCTGTATTCAGACACAACCAGTTCTTTCTCTAGGAATGGATAGCATTTTTCATCACATCTTCAGAATTGTTTGGGATCATTGTATTGCTGAGAATAGCTAAGTCTTTCACCACTGATCATCTTACAGTATTGGTATTACTTTGAACACAGTATGTGTCACTTTGCATCAGCTCATGCAAGTCTTTTCAAAGGTTTTTTTTTTCCTGAGAGCATTCTGCTGATTGTTTCTTTTTTTTTTTCTTTGTAAGCCCAAGGGCTAACTTTTTAAATTTATTTATTTAACTTTTAACATTCATTTTCACAAAATTTTGGGTTCCAAATTTTCTCCCCATTTGTCCCCTCCCCCCACCCCAAAACACCGAGCATTCTAATTGTCCCTATCACCAATCTACCCTCTGTTCTATCATCCCTACCTTCCCTTTGTCCCCATCTTCTCTTTTGTCCTGTAGGGCCAGATAACTTTCTATACCCCTTTACCTGTATTTCTTATTTCCTAATAGCAAGAACAGAACTTGACAGTTGTTCCTAAAACTTTGAGTTCCAGCTTCTCTTCATCCCTCCCTCTCCACCCATTCCCTCTGGAAGGCAAGCAATTCAGTATAGGCCATATCTGTGTAGTTTTGCAAATGACTTCCATAATAGTCGTGTAAGATTAACTATATTTCCCTCCATCCTATCCTGCCCCCCATTGCTTCTATTCTCTCTTTTGATCCTGTCCTTTCCCAAGAGTGTTGACTTCAAATTGCTCCCTCCTCCCATTACCCTCCCTTCCATCATCTCCCCCCACCCTGCTTATCCCCTTCTCCCCCACTTTCCTGTATTGTAAGATAGGTTTTCATACCAAAATGAGTGTGCATTTTATTCCTTCCTTTAGTCGAATGTGATGAGAATAAACTTCATGTTTTTCTCTCACCTCCCCTCTTTTTCCCTCCACTAAAAAGTCTTTTGCTTGTCTCTTTTATGAGAGATAATTTGCCCCATTCCATTTCTCCCTTTCTCCTCCCAATATATTTCTCTCTCACCCCTTAATTTCATTCTTTAAAGATATGATCCCATCCTATTCAATTCACTCTGTACTGTGTGTGTGTGTGTGTCTGTGTGTGTGTGTCTGTGTGTGTGTGTAATCCCACCCACTACCCAGATACTGAAAAGTTTCAAGAGTAACAAATATTGTCTTTCCATGTAGGAATGTAAACAGTTCAACTTTAGTAAGTCCCTTATGACTTCTCTTTGTTGTTTACCTTTTCTTGCTTCTCTTCATTCTTGTGTTTGAAAGTCGAATTTTCTTTTCATCAAGAATGCTTGAAAGTCCTCTATTTCATTGAAAGACCATTTTTTTCCCCTGAAGTATTATATTCAGTTTTTCTGGGTAGGTGATTCTTGGTTTTAGTCCTAGTTCCTTTGACTTCTGGAATATCATATTCCATGCCCTTTGATCCCTTAATGTAGAAGCTGCTAGATCTTGTGTTATCCTGATTGTATTTCCACAATACTTGAATTGTTTCTTTCTAGCTGCTTGCAATATTTTCTCCTTGACCTGGGAATTCTGGAATTTGGCCACAATGTTCCTAGGAGTTTCTCTTTTTGGATCTCTTTCAGGTGGTGATTGGTGGATTCCTTGAATACTTATTTTGCCCTCTGGTTCTAGAATCTCAGGGCAGTTTTCCTTGATAATTTCATGCAAGATGATGTCTAGGCTCTTTTTTTGATCATGGCTTTCAGGTAGTCCCATAATTTTTAAATTGTCTCTCCTGGATCTATTTTCCAGGTCAATTGTTTTTCCAATGAGATATTTCACATTATCTTCCATTTTTTCATTCTTTTGGTTTTGTTTTGTGATTTCTTGGTTTCTCATAAAGTCATTAGCCTCCATCTGTTCCATTCTAATTTTGAAAGGAGTATTTTCTTCAGTGATCTTTTGAACCTCCTTTTCCATTTGGCTAATTCTGCTTTTGAAAGCATTCTTCTCCTCATTGGCTTTTTGAACCTCTTTTGCCAATTGAGTTAGCCTATTTTTCAAGGTGTTATTTTCTTCAGCATTTTTTTGGGTCTCCTTTAGCAAGGTGTTGACCTGCTTTTCATGCTTTTCTTGCATCTCTCTCATTTCTCTTCCCAGTTTTTCCTCCACCTCTCTTACTTGATTTTCAAAATCCTTTTTGAGGTCTTCCATGGCCTGAGCCCATTGAATATTTATTTTGGATGTTTGGGATATAGAGGCCTTGACTTCTGTGTCTTTCCCTGATGGTAAGCATTGTTCTTCCTCATCTGAAAGGAAGGGAGGCGATATCTCTTCACCAAGAAAGTAGCCTTCTATGGTCTTATTTTTTTCCCTTTTCTGGGCATTTTCCCAGCCAGTGACTTGACTTCTGAGTTTTCTCTCCACCCCCACCTCATCTCCAGTTCTGCCCAGCTAGTGTTTGGGGTCTGAGATTCAAATGCTGCTTCCCAGCCTCAGGGCTTTGGGTGGGGGCGGGGCTGCTATTCAGTGTCAGATTAAGTTCAGGTGCTCAGGTAGGGGCAGGGCCACCACACAGGGCTCAGTTCCCTCAGGGGGTTTATGAGGAGACCTTCAACAATGGATCCTAGCTCCTGCCTGCTTTGGGAGCCCCTGTCTGCTGCCACCCGAGGGGGGCTGAGTTACGGAGACACCCTACTCTCCTCTCGGCCAAAGAGTCCCTATCACTGACCTTTGGCACCTGTGGGTAGAGGGACCTGTGCAGCCCCTGGAGATTCTGTCCCTGAAGCCTACTTGGATCTGCTCCCCTTGGTGTCGTGCGGCCAAGGCAGGGCTGGGCTCTGCTCCAGGTCCTGTGCACGATGGAACTTTCGCGTTGGTTTTTCAGGTGTCTCTGGAACAGAAATCTCTTCCACTCTGTTGTTCTGTGGCTTCTGCTGCTCCAGAATTTGTTGGGAGTTCTTCTTGACAGGTATTTTATGGGATGTGGGTTCAGAGCTAGCATATGTGTATCTTTCTACTCTGCCATCTTGGCTCCTCCCCCCCATCTTGGCTCCTCCCCCCCAATCTTTTCTTATACCACAAGAGTATTCTATCACAGTCACATGCCACAATTTCTTCAGCCCCCAACTGAAAATTCCCAGGAACACTTTAGCCATCCAGAGATCCCAGGTCTAAGAAAACATACTGCAAAAAATAGAAAGCAATATTAATTCTACAAATGAGCCACAATCAAGATTACATACAATTTAGCAGCCACCACTACCAAGGAGCAGAAGCTTGGAATGACATACAGCAGAAGGCAAAGGATAGGCTCTTACAGCCAAGAATAACTTATGTGATAAAACTGAATATATTGCTAAAGGAAAAAATGAACCTTTAATGAAATAGAATATTTTATTCCTAATGAAAAGACTAGAGCAGTGTATAAACTTTGACATTTAAACACAGTAGTTAAAAGAAACATAAAAAGTAATCATGAACATGATAAAGGATATGCTGCTATATACACACAAGGATAAAGCACTTACATTCTAATATGAATAGATGATACATATTTCTCTGCTGAACTCTGTCATCCTCAGGGATCAGAGAGGGAAACTAATTAGACCCAAGCCCAGAGAATGGTTGTATTTTGATGATCTTAAGAGAATGGAAAGAGAGGAGAAGAGGAATATACTAGGGTGGGGAAAAGCAGTTTAGGGAAAGTTATCCCACATAACCAGGGTGTGTAAGTAGGCATCCATAGAAGCAAGTAAGAGGTGATAGTTGGCGATTTGATTCAAACTCGTCAAAGAAAGGAAGAATACAACATGGAAATGGGAGAACAGAGAAGAAGGAATTGGTAGTAGAGTAGTCTAAAGGAGGTATCAGCCTTAAAAAAATAAACTCCAAGGATGTACATAAATATCTACAGTTTTTTTGAGGTGGCAAAGAACATGAACCACAGAGGGTGCCTATAAATGGAAAAATGACTGAATAAGGTATGGTATATAAATGTGATGGAATATTGTGCTATAAGAAATGATAGAGATGGTTGAAGAGAAACCTGGGAAAATTTCTAGATCTAGGAGAACAATCAATAGAATGACAGTACTATTGTAAAGACAAACAACTTTGAAAGAATTGGGAACTTTGATCAATCCAGATACCATCCCTGATTTCAGAGGACTAATGATGAAAAAAAATTCCAGATATACAGTTAAAGAATTCAGAATGCAGAAATATGTATGTATACATATTTTATATTTTATTGTAGTTTTAATTATATATTATGATTACAATATAATTATTATTAAATTATGTATGTGTTTGTACAGGAAGGTCCCATATGTTTTGAAGGCTACCTTCCACATGTAGCAAGGGAGTGCTCAAAGGGAGAACAGATGTCTCTATTTTCTTCTCTCCCCATCCTTCTTTCCAAGGGAGACTTTAACTCTTATCAGGAGAGGAAGCAGGATGTGGATATAATCATGATTATTTTGGGTCTTGTTATTAATATGGTTAGATATATTCATAGTTTTATGAATATTGAACCAGTCATACATTTCTACTATAAATCCAAATTGGTCGTATGATATAATCTTTGCAACTTGTTATTGTCACCTATTTGCTAATATAATATTTTAAGTGTCTATGTCACTGATTATTAGGAATGTTAGCTGATAGTTTATTTTCTGTTTTAATTCTTTGTAGATTAGGTATCAAGACTATATTTTTATCATAAAAAGAATTTGCTTAGAGTATCTTTTCTTATTTATGTAAATATTCTTAAAAATTTTTGTATAATGTTAAAATTAATTTTTCTTTGAATATTTGATAGAATTCACTTAAAATCTGCCTGGTCTCAGTTGTTTTTTATCTTGGGAATTCATATTTAGTTTGTTCAGTTTCTTTTTTCTGAGACTGGGTTGTTTAAATTCTCTATGATTTATTCTATTAATTTAAATATTTTTATAAATATTCATCCATTTGTAATTACATTCTTTATTGCTTGTTCATTTGTTATTTTTCCTTTTATGTTTCCTTTTATTTTTCCTTTGATGTTTAGTAACTTATTTTCCTCTTTCCTTTTATAATGTCAAGTTAGATAATGGGTTATGTATTTATTGCTTTCTCAAATAGTTCCTTAGTATAAATTCAATATATCCTCATAGCTTTCAATTAGACTGTGCTTTGATTTTTTTCAGAAGTTTCTATTTTGGTGCTTTATTAAGACTTTCTAATTTCTTTATTTCATAGATTTTTAAAAAAAAATTTGCATGTCCAATTAGTTGATTTGTTCTTTCTCAATTTTGTTGATGGAAAAGTTATTCAGATCCCAATAAGGAAGATCTAATATGAGAAGAGGGCCAAGGACAGAATTTTGGTAGGCACCCACAGTTAGTGAGCGTAAGCTGGAATAAGACCTAGCAAAGAAGATCGAGAAGTAGTGGTCAGATAAATAGGAAAAACCAGTTACAAAAGCCTTGAGAGAAGAAAATATCAAGGAGAGGAGGGTGATTGACAATTTGCAGGCTACAGAGAAATCCAGAAAGATCAGCATTGAAAAAGTGTCATTAGATTTACCAGTTAAGAGATCATTGCCGTTGCAGTTAGATGATGAAGTCAGAAGCCAGACTTCAGAGAGTTAAGAAGAGAAGAAGGGAGAGGGTGAAGAAAAGAAGGGGAGGAGAGAGAGAACCCTGTACTTCTGTTTTCCTGTTCACCTGACCTGCTTTCGAGCTCACATTTCTTGGATAAGATCGTTCCTAATTCTGTTCCTACTTCAGGCCTTACTGTATATCTGGCCACTTGATTCTCAGGTCCTGCAGCTTAGCAGTTGGCTTGACCCTCTGGATCCTCCAGACTCCAGCATCATTATCAGATCTCTTGCTGCCCTGATGCACCTCGGGGCTCACAGACCTTGCCAAATGCCCAGTCAATGCACCCATCAGATTTGGGGGCCTTTCCCTGTGTTATTACCTGGACTTTCTTTTGTTTGCTTTCTACTTCATTATACAGTGATTTTCTTGAGAGTGACAGTCATCTCACTTTTGTTGTCTGTAGGGTTATAACAGTGTTCAGCACACAGAAAATGCTTAACAAGTGATTTTTCTCTTTTACGAATTCATATTTACATGAGAATACTTGTTCCTGAGTTGAAAATATACCAACTCTGTCATCATCAAATAGCATTAATTTTTAAAGCTTCTTTCCAAATCATTTTCATGAAACATCTCAATTAATTTCAGGTTGTGATTATCATGAGAATTTTTCCCCTTTATATGCTCATGAATGTAAGTGTGTGTGTCTGTGTGTGTGTGTGTGTGTGAGAGAGAGAGAGAGAGAGAGAGAGAGAGAGAGAGAGAGAGAGAGAGAGAGAGAGAGGGAGAGGGAGAGGGAGAGGGAGAGGGAGAGGGAGGGAGGGAGTGTGTGTGTAAGCAATGAGTGATGGGTCTAAGTTCCTTTCTGTTTAGTATCACGCTGAATCTCTTCCACATTCCTTTGACTTTAAAGGAATAGGCACATGGAAAAGACATGCAGCAAAAAATCATTTAAAAAATATACCTCTCATCTCAGTTTGGAGAATCAGGTAGAAAAATAGCTCCGAGAATTAAAAATAATTAGCAATAATTGAAATGGATTGCTAATTGTTGAGTTTAACACAGGATAGAAATAATCACAGATGGCAAATGGAGGCAAATACTTGTTTTGAAAATATGAAGCAATCATTCAAGGATATACATATATATGTATATATTGATAGCTGTAGCAGAACCGTATACATGTTAACAATTATGGAAGAGTTATATCAGACACAAGCCAAATGTCAGGCTCAAAGACTTTTAGAAGTTTTGTGCCCTGATGTTCCTAATGCTGTGCTAAAAGTAGGTGTCTCCCAATCTGTGAGTATTGAAAAAGGGAGATGTTGCTGATGTCCTAGCAGTCTTGGAAGTTTTAGAACCTTCCTGTCCCAAAGAGAGAATCCTGTGGTAGGAAAGGGAAGAACATTTGCAAAAGTGGAGAATTGGAGGAGTGGCCTTTGTGTGAATAAAAAAGCGTATATTAAGCTAACGCATTAGGGATATAAAAATAAAACCAAGATAGCCCCTCCTCTCGGAGAGCTTGCATTCTAATGGGGGAGGTTCAGTCCTGCAGCAGGTAAAAAAATCCTTTGACCCTTATGTCTGTTTCTGACATTGAATAATTTGACTGTGTAAAAGATTTTGTGTAAAAGGTGGGAACCTTTTCTGGGATCTCAGTAGCTGCGACTGCTGGATTATGGCAGAGGGGCTGAGGTGGAAGTGGAATAAGTGGTTTGGGTGGGGTCAGTGGTAGGGTGGCTGTTAATCAGTGAGGTCAGTGGTAGGTGGTAGTTAGTCCTGGGACAAGTGGTAGGGTGGCAGTCAATGGTTACTATGTGGCTGCAAAGGTTGCTCCTTGGACAAAACCTGATGGACCAGCTCAGAAGGAGGACAGATAGCTTGGTGGACACTGATCTTTTTGGTGCTCTGAGCAAGAGTCTTCAGCTTCGTCCATTTAGATCTTAGGGGAAATGGTGTCAGTAAAGGTAGAGGCAGTTTGACCTGCCAAGGATAGACTGTCTCCTGGATCTCTTTCAAGGAGACTTACTTCTTGGTAAAAATTTTAGTCCCTGGGATTCAAACCTGCCACTGCCACTGAATAGTAGCTAACATTTGGAGATCTATGTAAAAGTAATTTCACTTCCAACAGTTGTGTCTTCTAATGTAAAAGGTAAATTGGTATATTTGCCTAAATATTAATCCCTCATATTTTCACTCAGGTTTTCTGCCATGCTGTATATATGTTTTCAGTCAATCACGACAGTGCTTTAATTAAAATTTTTACTGTTTTACTTAATAATATCTTTTGTGTTTGTCCAGCAATTTTCTGTCTTGCATTCTGCATTAGAAATTTTCCACTCTTGGGTTATAAGTATTAGTTTTCTAGAATATTATGCTTGTTATTCAATAGAAAATATTTCAAATTCTCATGTTCCTAGTGTATAATACTGAGGACTAATGCCGTGTGATATGTTTGGAATGTTAAAACGATGAAAGAAATAAAATAATAATTCATTTTTATATCATTTTAAAGCCTAGAGAAAAGCTTATTATATGATTGTTGGTTATAGGGGAATAATAGGGGAATGTAGATTATACAAATGTTATTATCTTCATTTTACTGATGAGGAAATTTATACTCACAGAGGTTGAGACTTATAGCAGTTACAAAGTCCGTAAATGTTGCAGCTGGAACAAAACCCCAGGCTTCTTAGAGCCTCTGAGTTCTTTGCTCTTTTCATGACATCATTCCTCCTTTCCAAGTCTTTTGTTGTTGTTTCACTCATTTGGGGTTTTTTGGCAAGGACGTTGGAGTGGTTTGCCTTTTCCTTCTCTTACTCATTTTACATATAATGATGGAGGCAAACAGAGTTAAGTGACTTGCCCAAGGTCACAGAGCTTATAACTGTCTTAAGACCAGATTAGAACTCAGGAAGATGAGTCATCCTGACTCCGGTCCTAGAGCTCTATCCTTTCAGATTTGGATTGAACTAGGTAGTGGCTGATGGTCCCTTCCAATTCTAAAATCTATGATTCTGTGGTTCTGGGAAGTGTGAGACTATAACAACATTTTCAGCTTTTGATACTTATTGAATTTGATTGCTTTATTATTATTTTTCTCATTTATCTATCTACTGGTTAGATTGTATACTTGTGTATATATCTTTTGTACCTTATTTAAATTAAAGTATTATTTTTGATGATTCAATTGATGTTAGAAAACACAGTAGAACAAGCCTCTTCCCTTTAATGCTATGGTCTTCCCTCTATCAATTACCTCATTTATTCTCTATATGTCATTCCTACATAGTTGTTTGCATGTTTGTATATAATTTCCCTTATTAGACTGTGAGATTTAAGAGAGGAGAATTTTTTTTTGCATTTCTTTGTGCCCTTGGTGCTGAGTACAGGGACTGGCACACAGTAGAAATTTAGTAAATACTTGTCAACTTAACTTATTTGAAATTATTGTAAACTCCATTGTTAAGCAAAGGAGTGAATGGAGCAGTGTTCAGTTTAACTTCATGTAAAAACACCCCACTAAGATTTCCCTAATTTCCACACACTAACAAACCTCCTTGTAAGCCTCTTTATCTGACAAATTTTGTTGGTGAAGAAAACTAGATGTACTTGCTGTGCCAATATTAGTAATGATCCTTTCTTTCAAGAGGGAGCTTACAAATAAGGAAATATCCATTTGGTCCCATAGCCCTTTAACTTCCTCTTCATGTTTGGTAATTTCATATTCAGTGTTCCTACCTTCTGCTTTCATAAGCACTGTAAGCTTATTATGTGGTATTTAGAACCTAAGAAATTTTAAATCATTCAGCTACTTCACTCTCTACACTCTGCCATCTAACCCAAGTCTTATCCATGTGTGGTTGGGAGAGAGAGACTAAGTTTCATTGTTTTAATTTCAGGTTTGAAAGCAGAGTTGCTATTTCCACTTGTGCAGTGTCTTCATTTTAGAGCCAATCTTATTTGTCTTTGCTTGGGCATATCCTTCCATAAATCTCTTATTCCTCTTAATTATAATGACTCTTCACTTTCCTTTTTTTTTTAATCACTTATTTCCCCTTTAGTGGAAACTGTGGATAACGGCACCACTGGCATCAGAGAGTGTTCTTGTGGCTTCCCTCAACAGAGTCAAAGCTTTCAAATGGACCAGAACTGATAGTTGCAGATTATAACTTGAGAATCACTAAGAAGGGCCAACCAATCAATAAACATTTATTAAGCACTCACTATGTGCCAGGCCCTTTGATAATCTTTGGGGATTAAAAAAAGACAACTCCTGCCTTCAAGGAGCATCCATTCTAATGGCAAGACATTATGTAAAGAAAAATGACTGTGTGTGTGTATACATGTGAGTGTGTGCATGTGTGCGTGTGTGTGTGCACATACCAGAAGGTAGCCTTCAAGTAGAAGGCTATAGTAGCTGGAGGGCACGGTGTGAAGGTTAGGCAAGGTCCTCGTAGAAGGTGGCATTTGGACAGTCTTGAATGAAGCTGCTTATTCTAAGAGGTAAAGATGAGGGAGCATATTCCAGACATGAAGGCCAGATGATTCAAAGGCACAGCGATGGGAGAGGAAGTGTCCTGGGTGAGGAGTAGCTAGTAGGTCAGTATGGCTAGATCAAGGAAAGCATGCAAGAGAGTCAAGTGTAAACATTTGGAAAGACAGGAAAGTGTGCAGGTTGTGAAGATCTTGAAATGGCAAGCAAAGGACTTTGTATCTTATCTTACAGTGACAGGAAGTGACTGAAGTTTATTGAGTGTTTGTAGGTGGGGGTGGGGGTGGGCAGGGTAGTGACATGGTCAGAAAGATGCTTTAGGAAAATCACGC
Source organism: Notamacropus eugenii (assembly GCF_028372415.1). NCBI lineage: Eukaryota > Metazoa > Chordata > Mammalia > Diprotodontia > Macropodidae > Notamacropus > Notamacropus eugenii. Next base: position 474,292,506 of record NC_092873.1, on the reverse strand, counting down.
TGACAGTTGTGTGGAGGATGGACAGAAGTGGGAAAAGATGAGGCAGAGGGACTAATGAGAAGGCGGCTAGTACAATATTTCACTCCGTAAGTAATAAATACCTGAACCAAAGTTGTGGCAATATATAAGTGAAGAAGAAGAGACATCTGGATGGGAAGGTAGAAGCGATAAATATGCCTGATAAAATCTTTTTATTGCAGATTCACTCACTTGGCTTTATAAGCAACTCTCTTAAATATATTTAAATAAAACATAAATATCATTGGAGGGTACATAACAAAATTGTTTACATCTTCATGTCAGGTTAATTGGCTGCATTCCTCCTATAAATATTTTTCCTCATGCCTGAACGCCTTGCTTTGTATCTGATGCCTCTTCGAATCGTTGTCTGCCTTCAAAGCTCAGCAGAAGTTTCCTCCCACAAAAAGATCCTTCCCCAACTGCTAGTGCCTCTCCTCCAAATTACCACATCGATGGATGTATGCTATTATATATACAGCAGGCCATGGATTTAGAATGGAAGGGGTGGGGGTCAAAGGCCATGTAGACTTTTGTTTTATAGATAAGGAGACATGTCCACAGATATTGAGTGAAAAGCCTAAAGTCAAGCAGGCAGTTAAATAATAGAGGCAAAATTGGGATCCTGGTTTTCTGACCCTACACTACCATGCCACCTCTTATTTCTCCCAATGAACGATCAGATCCTGGAAGGCTGGGAGCTTTCATTCTTGTCTTTGGAACCCTGGTGCCCAACACATGTACTTAATATATGTTTTATAATTGGTGGATGAAGATTGAGATGTTTATCTGAAAGAAAGGGAGTCTTGCTAAGGTGAAGAGTAAGAAGGAGGGATGATTTTGGAGTCTTTAGTAGTATCTAGAGGCATAAGACCTACAGGGGAGCTCTGGGTAGCCAGAGGACAAAAGGAAGGCTCTGGGTATCTGTCTCCAAAGTGGCAGAAAGAGAACCCTGGGAAGTGGCAGAGGATGGCAAGAAGGAAGGTCCAATAACACTTTAGAAAAATTTTACCTACTATTCAGTTTTGCCAAAGGAAAAATAAAATGGAAATATATGTTGTAAATTTAACTCCTTAGGTCTTGCAATTTTTTTTATTGATCTTCTTTGAGTATCTTACAGAATCTGTATATTTTTAAACTTTAATAATTCAGATTATAGATATGATATGCAAAAATTATAAAATGAAATTTTGTTAAAGCTTAGCACAACTATATTATTACATTATTGCACTCATATTTTTCAGACACTGTACCGTGACAAGATAATGGTTAGCATGGGAATAAAGATAACTGAGTTCTATAGCTGGCAGAGTTGAATTACATACTAGCTGTGAGGATAAAAAAACAATTAAATTTGCTTTTAACTGTCATTTAAAGATTCTTTCGTATTTGTAATCTAAGTAATTGGAATTTTAAAAATTTCAACTACAAAGTGTCATTTTGCAGATACTTTTGATATTTGGCTATATATCCCCCTAAAAGCTAAGGGATAATATGGATAAGATCATAGAAAGTAAAAAAGATAAAAACGAGAGTTTGGTCGGTAATGTAAAACTCTTTCCTTACTAAACCTACCAAAGCATATAACTGGTAGTAAACCAATGGATTTGAGCTTCATCTTATTGTCCGTGGTTCATCCCATGGTGGAGGTGTTGAATGGACCACATAGCAGGCAGGAAACAATGGACAGACCAGAAGGATGGACAGAGAGAATAAGGACCTGGAGTGTTTAAAGACTCTCTATCAAATCTTAAGAAAAAATACATTTTAATTGCACTAGGAAAAGTAGAAATAACAGCAGTCTACAGGGCTTCTAAAACTTTTTCCATTCCTGGCCCCTTTAGCACTTCTTAAACTGTGGGTTGAGACCACCCACTCTGCACCATAGTGGATAGCTTTTGATCTGCCTCAGTCCATCATTTTTAGTTATCTTTTATCTTCCATACGAGCTGTTGAATATATTTATTGTGGTCCTCTGGACTTTTAAAAGAGAAGCAATCTTGATAAGCTTATAGACTTTTGAGAAGAGCATATTGATTTTAAAGCATTTGTTTGTATCTCATTATACTGTATGTTTTACATAATATTTTTAAAGATTAGGCTAAAAGCTGAATCCCTTATGTTACCATTTAATGTTAAGCTAAACGTATTGTTGATTCTGACTTTTTGTAGGTTATTCGTAAGGGATGGCTAACAATCAACAACATTGGCATCATGAAAGGAGGATCCAAGGAATATTGGTTTGTCCTTACTGCAGAAAGCTTGTCCTGGTATAAAGATGATGAGGTAAGGAAAGTGGTTTCAGCTTGTGTCTTATTAATATCATTGTTGTGTGAACACGCTCTAGAAACCATTGGTTCTCTCACAGGCAGATTTATGCTTTAGTTTGCATTTTACAAGGAAATAGATGTTTCTTCCACAACTTTTCATCATTAAAATATGTTCTGAATTTCTCTTGCTGTTAAATTACATTGAGACAGTATATCGTTTGTTTGTTTACTTACATGTTGTGAGAAAGTAGGAGTTTGGAAATTTAAGGCTAATGAAATCAATATTCATTAAAACTACTAACAGCTAAAAAGATGTCAGATCAGAATGAGAAAGCATAAGATGGCTTCAGAATAAAATAGCAACCACCACAAATATTTTTTAAAAAATATTTTGATGCTACTTCTTAGGTATATGCCTTATATATGGTAGGTTTTTAAAAACCTAGGCCCAAATAGCCGTCAAGGGCTATTTTGACAATACTAGGTAGATATTTTTGTAAAAGTGATTTGGAAATGTCATGCCATTTCTAATAATATACACATAGTAGTGATAATTTGGCATTTCTGGTACCTAAGCCTGGCATGGAAATATGATGATACAGTAAAAAATTGGGATCTTCAGTTATATATAAATTTTGTCAGCTCTCTCTGCCCAAGGCAGAGAAGCTAATAAATTCTTGGCTTGAATTAATAATAAACTGAATCTTTTGAAAGGAGGAGGAGGGCCAAGGGGAGCTGCTATTCTGGACCTGATTCTGAGGAACTTAGAGGAATTTGTTATTGAAGTAGATATTATGTAGATATGGTAGGGAAGTGATTCATTCAACTTATGATTTGTGACCTAGAAGAGAAAATCTGGGCATTGTATGAAACCTTAGATTCTGGGAAAGCAGATTTCAAAGGGTTCAGAGAAGGTTTAGTTAGAATCTCATGGACTACAATTCTTCCAAGGAAACCTGCCAAGGAGGGGACAAGTAGCTCCCAAGACTGATATTCTGCAGGTTCAGTAAAGAGGAAAGAGTGAGCAATCAACAGGTGTAGATACAGAGGTATCTCATCAAACTTAGATTTTTAAGACATGGATAGAAGATGGAAACAAGAGGCAGGGAAGAGGAATAATCCCATGGGAGTTGTGTCAAGAGCAGTAATTTAGGATGAACACAGACTGTCAATAAATGATAAGAACAACTAAAGCTTAGCTTGTTTTTTCCTATATTGGGGGAAGAAAGATGAACAGCAAAAGATTGCTTAAGGTGGGTGGGATGATGATAATGTATGACCAAGAAAAAACCAAACTGTTTCAGCTGTTATTTTGTATCCATTTTCTCTGCCAAGGAGAAAAATCTTGGGACTAGAAAGGATAGAACAACAATATAAGTAAAGGAGATGGCAAAAATACATCTTTGATGAATAGATGCTATAACTTGTCCAGTTGAACTATATTTCACAGTGATGAAAGAATTGAGGAATGATATGAGTATGGTACTGTTAGTGGTTGGTGAAGGATTGTGGCAAATAAGAGAGGAACCACCGGGTCAAAGAAAAGCAAACATTGCCCCATTTCTTATGGGAAAATGAAAGAAAAAATTAGTTCACACATTAGAGGCCAATGAGTTTGGCTTAAATTCTAGACACAATTCTAGCACTCATTTTAAAAAGTGTTATATTCATTCTGAAATTTGCCCCCCCCAAAAGAATACTTCTACATACAAAGTGAATAACAAGATTATGTATGAAACTGTGTATTTAAAAGTATAGTATAAATTCAAAATATCACTATCACAGTAGTCCTACTTGTTTCCACCTGAACTTTCTTATTTTTTTTCTTTGCATTAAAAACATGCTAAAATGACCCTCTTTCCTTTCTTCTTTTTTTGGATCCTATCTGTGGCTCTTTTCTATTCCTTGAATTTCATCCTCTTCTCAAATTCCAAAAGAAAAACACAATCCTTATAATAAATAAGCATAGTCAAGCAAAATAAATCCCTATATTTAGCATTTCCAAAATGACATCTCATTCTGCACCTTGAATCAAGAAGTGGGCAGCCTCTGCCAGTCCTTTGAAGTTGTGGTTAGTCATCACATTGATAAGAGTTCTTGGCTTTCAAAGTTGTTTTTCTTCAAAATGTTGCTGTTACTGTATAAATTGTTCTCCTGGTTTTATTCACTTCACTCTGAATCAGTTCATACAAATATGAAACTATTCCTTTAATTGTTTCTTATGGCATAATAATATTCCATTATAATATTCTATATATTATAACTTCTTCAGTGATTACACAGTTGACAGAACCTCCTTTGTTTCAATTTCTTTGCTACAACCCAAAGTACTCCTATGAGTATTTTTGAGGTATGGGTTCTAGTTTCTACTTTATTTGATATTTTGGGGGGCATAGTTCTATAAGAGGTATCATTGGGTCAAAGGGTATTCATTAACCTAGTTCCAAATTGCTACCTAGGGTGCCAGACCAATTCACCAGTCAACCAAGAAGTCCCCAGGGTCTGATGCACATCACTAATGGGGCAGTTTTTGAATGGCCTTAAAAGGAAGCAGTAATTACCAAGAGCCAGGATATGTTAATGAACAAGTCAAGCCAAAACAACCTCTTTTCTTTCTTTTTTATGGAGTTGCTAGATGAGTAAATCCAGGAAATTCTGTAGATCTCGTTCACTAAGACTTCAGTAAAATATTTGACAAAGTCCCTCATACTATCCTTGTGTTCAAGAAAAAGGGAAAGTCAGTAAGCATTTGTGAAGGACTACTATGTGCCAGGCACTGTGCTAAGCTCTGGGAGTAGATGTATAGACTGAATCAAATGTTATTAGATTAATTCAGAAAAATTTGAATGATCAAAAGAGGTCATTAATAGCTAATCATCATCTTGGAGAGGGTATTCATTGGAATACCTGTGGGATCTGCCCCTGTTCTTCTGCTTAACATTTTCAGCAAAGATTGGGATAAAAGTACAAATAATATGCTTATAAAATATCCCCAAAATCTAAAGTCAGAAGGGATAGCTCAAATAATTAAATAATGGGTAAGTATGAAAAAAGATCCCAATAGCCTAGAATGTTGGACATAATCTAAGAAGATTAACCTTAATAGAAAGAAATGTAATGTCTTATGTAGGTTAGAGAATTAACTTTGTCCATTTGTCCATACAAAATTCCAGGAGAGGCATGATGCTAGATGGTGAACTATATGAGAAAGATCTGAAGGATGTTGGTGGACTGAAAGGGGAATAGGAGTCGAGTGTGGCATGGCTGCCCAAAAAGCTAATGAAATCTCTGGCTTCATTATTTTTGTTTTTACATGCTATAGGCATGGTTGCCTTCATTTCATTATTTTTTTAAGTTTTAAAATTTATTTTAAATTTAAATACAAACTAAGAAAAGAGAAAAAAAAACATCACCATGTGCCCAGCAGAACATGAGAAGATTCAATTGAAAGCAATAAATTTCTATTTCAAGAAAACTTATATAGTAAACACTGCACATTGTATTCAGAGCTGTCCAGCTTCACTTTGCTTCCTTTGTAGGTTTTCCTTTTGTTCTTTTCTGTGCACAAATAAAGACCAACAGACAGGGCTTCCAACTGTCTGGCCATTATATACATATAACCAGAGACAGAAGCACCAACATCTGGGTTTTCAAAGCTGGGGTGGGGTGGAGTGGGCTCCTTACATTATACTCTGCAGGAAGTAATAGACGTCTTCAAGCTTTTGAAGGGCCACTATGTTCCCCTTGTCACCAGACACCAGAGTGAGGAACAATGGATGAAAGTTGTAGAAAGACAGGTTTAGGTTGAGTAGAAGGAACAACTTGATTGGAGCTATGTAAAGGGGTCATGGGCAGCCTCAGAAGCTTTCTCCTAGTTTCTCTCACTTCAGGTCTTGGAGCAAAGACTTGATGACATCTTGCTAGGGATGCTGTTGAGGGGACCTTTGTTCAGGAAGCAGTCAGAATGGATGGTTTCTTCAGTCTTTTCAAACAGACATTTTGTGATTCCTTTGGGAATGTTTTAGCATATAGGAAAAAGAAATGTTTCTGCTACAAATCACACTTCTCCAAGCTCTCAGGATTGGCCTGCATGGGAAAGTGTCCATGCTAAATTTCTAATATGTATATTATTTCAGCAGTTTTGAAGAAAAGATATTTTTCAAGACTAGATTTCATAGTTTTGCATTAGCTTCATCCCTGTTTCTCAGTCATTCCTTCCTTCTCCTCCTCATTGTTAGTCTTTTCTATGATTTCCCCACTTAGCAAGAAAATGTAAACATAGACAGACTGCCATGATCACCAAACACCCAGGCTTGAAAGAGAAGCAGCCCAGACTCTTTGATCTGTTATTTGCTTATATTAGTTATTCGAAGATTTTGTAAGTTTTAATATTTGAAATATTAAATGGATTTTTGAATATATTTTTATCAAAATTACAGTATGTATCAATTGGGGGTTAGAGCATTGTCTTGAATACTTTCTTGAATACTTGAATACATTCATTGTCTTGAATAAAGTAAAGAAAGTTTTGGAAAGGTTTTGTTTTCCCTATTTAATCTTCCTTAATCCTAATTATGTCACAATTTTTCTCCAGTTTCTCTGTTTACATATGTGCATTTATATAAACATACATTTTAATAAATATTTCACAATTGCTGAATTGGAAATAATATGTTAAATTTCTTTATATTTATGGTTGCCAACTTGTAACTCTCTTGTTATTGGTTGAGACATATTGTCACATTCTTTGGCTATAACCTAACAGTTGAGGTAACTAACAATAATAAATTGCCAGAAGATTCTGGGGCCAAACAGGAGAAGGTAGGACTATGTAGTGGAAAGAGTTCTGCATTTGGAGTTGGATGACCTGGTTTTGAATCTTGGCTATGCCAGTTAGTAGCTGTATGACTGCCCAAGTCAAGTAGTCCCATCTGAGCTTTCTTCTATGAATTGGAGATAATAATACTAGCTCTACCTTTTTCATAGGATTGTTGTGAGGAATGCTTTGTAAATCTTAAGGTAGTGTGCAAAATACATTGAAAACTTTAAAATGATGTATGTGTTAGCCATTATTATTTAACAATAATAAACCAAAATGGTACCAGTAAGGCACATGGTGCAGGCGTTGTCCTAAAGATACCACAGGCATCTTTCATTCTATAGGTACCCAATTTGTGATGGACTCAATCAGATGAAAGGGCTGGCACTAAGGCAATCTCAACTCCAATTTGTCTGAGTTCCACAAAAGTTGCTGTCTATTGCCTTTGAATCTGCCTTCCTTCATGAGATGGGGATCTCTCTGTTTGTGTTGTCAGTGTAAGGGGGGCGGGTCAAGGAGTTCTGCCTTTCTCTTTTTTGGGGCCTAGATAGGAGGATGTTCCTACACTCCCTATCTGAACAGAAGAGATGGCTTATTTCTACCCCTTGGTTAGGAGGAGATGTAAGTCCTTACTCATAGCTGGTTGGGAATCCAAAAAGACTGGGAGATGTGATTATGATGTTCTGAGTTCAAACTCAGAATATACTTTCTCATAGAAATAGTACTAGAATGATCGTTATATCCTATAAAACTAATAATGATGTATTTCAGCTATATTATGGGCTTAATAGACTATTGTAGATTGTCTTAGGGGCCTAGCTAACATTGTTTTTATGGAAAATTGCATTTACTGCTTATATATTGGGGATCAATTGTACCTTCTCCCCGGAGCATGTATTATACCTACTTCATTGTCTATGAACAGTATTTCTATATTGCAATGACATCACAACAGTTATATCTTCCTCAAGTAACTAAAATAAGGACAGCAAATATGCCATATATCATATGTCACTAATTTTTATTCAGGGATTCATATTGAACCCTTATTTTTTCTATATTTTTCCTAGACTCCAAAACCAATTTTTAGGAGACTGGAGAATATGTAATTAAAAAAATGACAAGCATTTATTCAGTACTTACTATGGATATGCCAAGTAGTGGAGCCACAGAGACCATAAAGAAATTGTGTCTTCTAGAAGTTTCCATTTCATTGGGTGTACCACATGTACAGGGATCAGTAACCCAAAGTAATTGAAAAGGGGAAGAGCCTATAGTGCAGGATGGAATCTTTGTTGAAGGCAGAACCCGAGCTGAGGCATTCTCAGGATTCTAAGTGTGAGTGAGAAAGTAAAGAGCAGGCAAGGCTTAGACGATCAACTCTTAGGAGACATAGAAGAGGAAGCTATTTGGGCGACAGATTGTATGTATATACCCCATACACACATATGTATAGATATAGATGTAACACACATACGTACACACACAAACAAGGAGTTTTCAAATGGTATCAATGGATTATAAAACACATTTTTGGTATATTTTTTAAATCATCCGTTCTCAGACTTCAAAACAGGGCTATTTAACTGGAAAGAAAAACAATCTAACAAACAAAAAACTGTTTTAAAAAATCTACTGTTAGTACAATGTATAGAACACTGAACTAGGAGTTGAGATATGTATCCCTCTGGCCCTATCAGTAACTAGCTGTATGATCATAGGCAAGTGACGATGGCTCTGAAGTTTGGCTTCCTCTTGTGTCAACCAGAATAGGAGAACTTTCCAATCTTTCTTACAAGGATATTATGAGGCTTTAATGAGATAAAAATGGGAAAGCGTTTTGAAAATTGGAAATGTGATTTTTGCTCTTGCAAATAATACTTGCCCTTGGGGCAGTATTGATTCTTTAACCCACAATTTCTTTGATTTTCTGGACCTTTTCATTTCATATTGAGAGAGGAACAAAAGCTGGAAGTTAGGGCAAGAGTCCTCCACATAGAGTAGGATGGGGAGTGAGGAGAAAAAAACATCGGTGTCAGCTGCCATCATCCTCAGTGAGATTTCCATGCTTTCTCCTACTACCATTTGTAACTGTGCTTGGTTAGCCTCTATCAGTGATGTAGTTTTTTATCCAAACTAGCAATAGGGAAAACAGTGGTGTAAATGAATAGTTCTCTTAAGGTGAGTGGCAACTTTATAGTAATCACACCTTTTAAATAACCAACTAATAGTTTACTTCCTTTAGCTGGCTAGATGTAGTCAACTAGATTTTGGATTTTAAGCCAGATAATCTCTCAATTATGGACTATGTTGTTGAAAATCCAGTAGATTTAGATTTTAGAAACCTGCGTTTAAATTCTATCTCTTCTGCTTACTGTGTAATATTGAACAAGTTACTCTATGGGTTTGAGTTTCCCCATATGGAAAATTAAGAGGTTGAATTAAATGATCCTTGAAGTCCCATCAGTCACTAGATCTTGATTTCTTTTATCTATAGCCCACACTTCAAATATCATCATTGTACATTGTAATAACATTGTTTCTTTGTTACTACTACTTTAGCTGATCTAAATTAGTGGTTTTTGAAGTATGTTTTATGCAACTAAAGAGTTCCTAATGGTGCTTTGAGAAAGTCCTTAAGAAAATATGATTATCTTATACCAGGATTTTGAGTTATGAAGAATAAAAAATAATCCACATCACTTTACAACCTAAAAAAATTTAAAACTCATTTATCCGAAAGGAATAGAAACGGCTCTCTATTAAAGAATTGTTACTGAAGTTATTTAAAACCAAAGAAGGAAGCATTTTGAAACCCATAATTTCTTTAGCTACTTTGTGTGATTTTATGCTGAGATGACAGGTAAGGGATTTAAAATAATTCTTGTAACCTTTCTGTTAGGAAGTAGTTAGGTGGCTCAGTGGATAGAGCACCAGGCCTGGAGTCAGGAAGACCTGAGTTCAAATCCAGCCTCAGACACTAGTTATGTGATCCTGGGCAAACCACTTAACCTCTGTTTGCTTAAATCTACTGGAGAAGGAAATGACAAACCATTTCAAGAAAACCGCACGGACAGTAGGGTCCACAGGGTCACAAAGATTCGGACATGACTGAGTTACTGAACATAAACAACCTTTCTGTTATGGACTCGAAGGCCACTCGTTTGCTGTATTTTGTTTTAACATATATCTTAATATCTTCCTAACGTCTTGCCTGTGACTTGAGTCTTCTCTTTCTTTTTCATAATAAAACTTTAGTATTTTGAACTGGTTAGGAAGGCTTATCTCAATAAGGGAAGGTCAAACAATCAAAAGATAAGCATTCCTTAAATGCCTAGTTATATGCCAGACACCATGTTAAGTATTGGAGATACAAAAAAAGGTAAAAATAGTCCCTGCACTCAAGGAGCTTATATTCTGGGGGGGGGGCAGGTGGGGAGGTAGGAGAGGTTAGCATCTATCTGCCTAAGTAAGAACCTGTAAGATATATATGTGCAGAGTGGAGGGGAGGTGATGTTAGAGGAAGACTGGGAGCTTGGGGGACCAGGAAAGGAGCCTGTAGGAGATGGCCAGTTGACCTGACTCTGGAAGGAAGCCAAGTCTAAGAGGTCTAGGTGAGAAGAGAGTGTTTCAAGCATGGGGCATGGCCTGCACCTAGTCGCTGAGGTGGGAGATGAATGCTGTATGTGAGGGACAGGCAGCCCCCCAGGACGGCTGGAACACAGAGGAGAGTGACCTGGAAGGAAATCAGAAAGACAAGAAGAGAGGAGCTTATATTGGGTCCCAGAGATAATAGAAGGGCACCAGAATTTACTGACTTGGAGCGAAGCTCAGCAGACCCAGGGTAGGGTGATGACATGTTCAGATGTGCGTTTTAGGAAAATCACTTTGGCAGTTGGAGAGACCCAATTCAGGAAAATCAATGGATGAGACTGGACAGAATGTGTGAGCGGAGAAAAGAGCACACATAGAAGAAATGAGGAAATAAAAAGGATGATATTTGACATCGGGTTGTGTAGCCAGGCTGAGTAAGAGTAAACAACGTGTTTGAATGGGCTTTTACTGTTATTCACTCATGTCTGACTCTTTGTGACCCCACTTGGGGTTTTCTTGAGAAAGATGCTGGAGGGGTTTGCCATTTCCTTCTCTGGTTCATCTGACAGATGAGGAAACTGAGGCAAACAGGGTGAAGCGACTTGCCGGGGATCAGGTAGTTTTATTACTTCCAAGCTAATTTCTAACAGAATATTTCCCAGTGGAATTTGGGGAACTCTTTTTTAAAATAGTCATTTATAATTAGCACTAATTAATGCAGGAGCAATTGGCATCCTAATAAATAAACACTTTAAACACCAAGGAGAGCAGCCTAGTCTCTTTCAGTGTTATTTAATCATTATTCAACACACCCTTTCTTTATAAAAAAAAGATAAACTTCATCCAATGATTCCCAATGAGTGAAGTCTGAATTAGATTTTGATGTGTTTCTTAACAGTCTAGAAAGTGAGCCTCAGTTATTCAAACAAAACTGTAGATGGTCTTTCTAAATGACTTAGGAAGGTTTCACATCTACATTTTTCCCCCTTAGTTTCTTATCATGTTCATAAAAAGGAGAGCTGTTTATTGCTTTACAGATAACAGAATGCAGTCAGCTTTGCCTGTTTAAATTCAAGTATTTCAACATTAAGTTGGTAGCATAAAATCTGTGTATTAGCACTCATCAAGCCAAATTGCCTTCTCTGAGTTGTTGAGTTGTATGGGAACAGTATGGTGAGACTAAGACTTTCTGAATTTCTCTGTTTGCCAGAGTACATGGGAGGTAACCTTAGAAGAGAAGACTGTTAGAAGACTAACAGTTGTTGGGTTTTTGAATCCTTTTGGTATAGCTCTATACCAGATTTCCAGTATTATGTAGGAATTGACAGAAATTTTATTTTCATAATTTTTAATATATTGCTTACGTGTTCTGAGGTCTTTTATTTTTGAGGTTTGTAAACTTTGTTAGGAACAAATATTGAATCTATAGGGAAAAAACAGGTGTTTTGTATGTCATAATTAAATCTAACTGTATTTTATCTCTTGCATCGACTGCATAAGTAAGAAGACTGAGAATATAACTAGCAAGAAAAAAATCCGCTCCAGAATTAACTGATACACATCATTTTTGCTACATTTGCAGCATAATAAACCAATCTGAATTTGTCCCCTTCTGAGACAGCTATTTAATATAGGCAATGAGCAGGGAGGGGGCTTAGGAAAAAGTCAGGTGGAACAGGATGTAGTATAGAACATGGTATGCATTTGTGCCATGAAAGGATTTGGAGCTCAGGCTAACTTTATTTTAAAATATCAGAGTAAAATTTGAGAGAAATTAGATAGCCTTTCACCACACATAAAACATGAATTTAATATTATAGACTGTCATTGTTCTAGGAAAATAGGTTTTAATATGTATATAATATTCAAAAGAAGTCTGTGAATCATTGTTGACTCCTGAGTCCTCAATCTTAGCTTGAATAAATATTTGTGATAGGCCAGCAGAGAAGATGAAAAGTTATAGTACTACTCTGATGACAAAGGCATACTCAGAAGGTTTTAGGGGAATATAAACAGAGGCATTTCAAGTGGAAATGCACTAACCTCATGCTATTAAAGAAAATCCAAAAAACCAGATTGAAATAAGGACATTTTCTGGATTTGGACTCAAAAAAGTCATGAACTCAATTTTTGTGGTTTGAGGTGTTTGGATAACATGAAAAAGAGATTACATGCTTCCATGACACTGATGTTTACCCAATGTTATTCTTATTTGTAACAATGACAACCGTAATTCTCTTGGTAGGAAATAAGATGATAGAGCTAGCTTTCCACATGATGTTCCCAGGCGATCCACACTATGATAACTTATCATTATATTATGTCAGCTCCTATTCCTGTAGAACAGATTATTGTTGTTTAAACAAGAACTCAAGCAATTTTATGCTGACAGAACGTTAAAATACAAAATTTTATATCACTCTAAACATTTTAAGTAGTTGTAATCAGCGTACACCTATCTTAGGTTCTGTGTCTTTCCCCACTCTTTCACTACAAATATTGCCATGCACTGATGTCGTTTATACACCTACCTTATCGATTTTTGTTGTATTAAAATGGCTTTCCATTGTTTTACATACTGAGTTTCAGTCTGTTTCAAATGAGATGAAAGTACCTGCCAAACCCCATCTCTTCCCAATCCACAACTCAAAATGTAGTCTCTAGTAGGAGGAGAAATATTTTCCTGGAAAATTAAATTTTAAATATACGCCTCAGACTCATTTAATGATTTTTGAAAATAAAAGACTAAGGGTCATTTTGCAAGCATTTTCATAAACCCAGAATGCCAAAAATGCAGATATGAAGTATATTGATGATTAAGAGCAACCACCTTATACTTGATAATCCTAACCATATGGTTTGAGTAAAGATCCTTCACATTTTTAAAATGAAAGCTGTATCCCTTGGCCAGTACATTCTGAATGGATTATCACTTTGATATTTATCAAAAGATTGTAGAATCTTGAAGTTAGAAGGGAAATTTTGATATCCTTCAACTTTCCTTTAGAATATAGTCTTTTCCATTTAACCTAGAAAATGGAAGTTAAGATTAAACTGTAGCCATGACTTATTTACTATTTTATAGTGATTTATCAAACCTGAGAAACTTCTCTTTCAGGAACTTGAGAGAGAGTTGAATGTACGCATTTCTAGAAACTGTAGCACACCAAGGCAAAAATGGAATAAATTCAGAGTTTTAGTCTTAACTCTGGAATTTCCTGTCTCCCTAAAGTTGGTCTCTTCACTTTCTTACTTGGCTTTTGTATAGTCCTGAGAGTTGTTAAGTAACAGGTCAGAAGAGATTGGATTTCAGTTTTTAGTAGAGTGATTCCTTATGTGTTGCTTTTATGGAAGAACTTTGAAAACTTTACATAAAGCACTTTGAATTGACCATTGATTTCTAAATGTTCATTAAAGCATAAAAAAAGACATACTTTGAAATGTATAATTCTAGGATTCTTTTGGAGTCTGTGGCTTTTATGATAAAAAAAAAAAACAAGCTTCATAGCCAAGTTTATTTAGGAGCATTTCAATTTAGTTGACAATGAATTTTCTTATAGTTAAATTTCAAGTTTTGCCCCATTGACTATTAAGAGCAAAATATTAATTCATATTTTAATCTGTTTGTTTTGAGCTCCTAAAAGATTCAGGTGCATTTTTTTTTCAAACAGAATAACATAATCATAGAATTTGGGAGCTGGATGGGCTTAGAAATTATTTAATCCAAATCCTTGATGAACTTTGTCAATGCAATTTGCGTTTTAGTTGAAATGAAAATTCAAAGTGAAAGGTTTGAATATTAAATCCCTAGGAAAATCTAAATAAAATTGGGAGGCTTGAAAGGTTCCTCATTTGTTCCCTCCACACACACACAAAGCAAAAACAAAGCAAAAACAAAAAAACCCCGCAACTTTTTGTGACTCAAAAAACCCAAACAAACCAGAAAGAGATTTGTTAAAAAAAACCAACCAAACAAAGGGCATACAAATCAAACTTGACAGAGCCCTGTTATGAGAGACTACATCACCTTCCTTTGTTTTCATGGTTTATACACAGGAGAGCTCAAATTATTTGACCTTTGGTTAATAAATATTTCCTGAAGTTTAGACAATCCCTCAGACCTTAAAAATAAAATATACAGTTCATTTCCATTTATATCCAACCCTACCCATTCTGAAAGTCATGTAATATGTTTGAATGCTTACAGAAAATGGGAGCTGTTTGATCCAAGAAAATATTATGGTCTTCTCTACCCTCAAATTACAGTAAAAGTAGATATTTGATGGGAAAAATACTAAGGTAATAAAACTATAGGTATCATGAGATGGAAGAATATAACATTTTATTTTCCAGCTTCTATTGTGTTGAAACAAAAAGGGGAGGAATAATGGTCTTAATAATTCTGGAAATATTAACATATTACTCTTTTCCCTAGAATTCATTTGGCTTTGGTGATAATACATTAATCTGAATTTCCTATACCTTTGGGCCACTCTCCTTCCACCTTATTTTGAGCTATTTCCAGAGGGAAAAAAAATCATTGCATAGAAAAAAGATTTATTAATTTATGGAGTTATTGGGTAAAATTGAAGGAATCCTTCATTCACTCATTTTTCAAGCATTGGGCTGAAACATCTTTTGTTGTCTTGATTACAGTGGTGCTGCAAAACCGTGTACGAATAAAAATTCATGGTTAGTGAATTAATAATAACAATTAGGAAAAGAGTACTATAGAAAGCACAGGAAAAATTTCAGAAATGGGTTTTATTATATTTTGTAAGCACCACTCATTTTACTTTGGGTGGGTTTCAATAGTCTAACCAAATGAAATAATAATGAAATAATATTAATGATAATATTCATACACACATGACTTAAGTACTGAACCAACAGACTGAAACACTCAACCCTCCCTTCCCCACCCCACACGTCTGCTCCCCCTTTTTGGTTGTAGCTCTTGGTGTAGATGTTATAGTTTGAGAGAGCTGCTTTCATTGGCTGGTTGTCATTCAGGCTGGGTTGTCATGTGACTGCCTGTCTGTGCCTGCTGTACAGGTGAGAGGATGTTCTGCACAGCAAGTGTAGACAGGCAGACACATGACAACTCCGTCCAGCCAGTCCCTTGGTTCCATCAGGGTTCCTTTGCTCATGGGCAGATACAATCAATCTGTACCAGTCCAGATTGGGGGGATTTTTTAAGAAGGAGAGGGAAAGGGAGAAAAACACACAACAAAATTAAACTTTAAAATATTATGGAACTATTGAACAAGTGAGACTTTTGATTTTATTTAAAAAATTCACGTTTATACATTTGATCCAGATATACTAACATGAATGTTGAGGATAACAGAAGCCTCACTTTGAAAGCTTAGGGGGGGAAAACCAAACAGAGGGTTTATTTTTAAATCCATTTCATGCTACAGCTTGCTCACATGCACTCATAGCACAGAGAAATTGAACCAGATGTTTTTCCTCTTCTTGTAAACACTGCATATTTTAATACCAAAGTTAAAGATAAAAGCTATGTTTACACTTAGTTTGTAGGAAGAGATAAGTCCCATAATCTTGTCTATGAAAAAGAAACTTGTCAGTTAGTTGGAAATAGACTTCTCCAAAAAGATCAACAAATGTATATTTGGCAATCCGCTGTCCCACTTTTGTATATAATCAATTTACTTGAGGAATTGCCAAAGGAACATAGTTTACCAATATCTCTGAAAGCAATAGCAAATAATTTTCATTTTTTTCTTTTCTTTAAAATATAAACTTTCTAACTGTGCATGTGGTAAATGCAATAGAATAGCTATTAAGAGCTTAATTTATGCATGTCTCAGTGCACTGTAGGGTGTGTCCCAAATCAGAAATTATAAGCAAGTACATATTTTACCTAAGAGTGCTCAGAATTTGTCTTGGGCACTGTTAGGGCAATTCTCAGCTATGAAAAAGGGTCATAAAATCTTAAAGGAACTCATGATTTAAAATTTCTTTTAAAAAATTTAGAAGAAGGCACCTCTCTTTAAGTTCTGTACAGGAATTAGTGTTCATTTTTTATAAATAGGTATTTGCTCAATAACACCCCACTATGTCAAATCTTATCATTTATTCATGCTCTGATTACAAATGAGTAATTTTGATGTATAAGTGACCATAACTTCTCCATCCCTCCAACCATCCCTCCACATCCTTCAGAAATACAACTCTCAGCTAATCAAAACCCCCAAATAATGGGATTTATTATGAAAGTGAGAGTTCTATTTCCCAACGTGACCATTTGGGAGGTTTTCTACGAGAACTTTTAAATGCTGACAAAGGCAAAGGAAGCCAGACAAAAGTGCCTTAAAAAGTCATTTGCTTGCACTGTTTATCTGAAACAGAAAAAAATCACAAAGTACAGTAGATTTATAATTCTATTGGTGAGAAAGATTTAAACGAACATATTTTAATTTATCATTTAATCCTGTTAACTGTAACAAATTAAAGGAATGATATAGCCTGAAAATGACAATTAGAACCTTTGAGAATTTGTTCCTCTGTAATATGAAACAATTCTCCAAAATAAAGCTGAGAACCTTGAGCATGAAAAAATTAAATGGGTCTTTTTTTTTAAGACCATCATCAGTGTATGATGTAGACTAGTAATTGAAGTTTGTTTTTAGGGATTAAAAAATATTTAATGCAGAAATACAGTTGTGGCTTAATAACAAGTTTTTCTCCCAACATGTACTACTTGTTGATTTTTAGTCCCAGCTGTAATATATACATGTAACACCACAAAAATATTTCATATATATATATATAAATATAATGTTTACACATTCACTTGATATAGAGCTGCACTGTAAGCTCTTCAAGTACAAAATGTTTTGGAATATTCTTTCTGACTTGCATACTACAGGATGCATCTTGAATCATTTTAAAAAGTCACGTGAAAATAAGATAGCTTTTAAAAAGATCATTAAGAAAGTTACAATATGAAGTTATTTATCATTATTATACTTCTTGAAATAGTATAATTTTCTTTTAGCCACATTTGGGTTCTTTAATTTCTGGTAATAATAATGTTGTAAGGAAAAAATTTCTCTTAATTCACACACAATTGGAAATTATTTAAAATTAAATTTTTTTTAATGACTTTCTCCGTTGAAGCTATGCAACAGAATTAGGAGTAAGTTGTTGTTCCCAACTACTCTTTCAACCTCATGCATCAAAATTGATAAACTTCTTCAGGAGTTTAAGAGGAAATTTGCATTTCTAGAAAAATGCAGGACACTAAGGCATAAAGGAGCAAATTAAGAGTTTTAGCCTTGACTCGGAAATTTCCTGCCCCCTGAAATTAAAGGCTGACCTTTTGTTTATTTTAAATTGCAATTTTTAACTGATATGTATTTAGTTCAGATTCTTTGAACAATAATATGAAGTAAAGTTGTTTCTTTTAAAGTGGAAAAGAAAAGCAGATTATTTTGAAGAAGAATTAGTACTTTGTACTTTTTTTAAATGATGGGGGAATTATCCAGATTTATTCCTTTCTATGTTAACAAGTATTTCTTTCTCTTCTTTTCTTCCTTTCTTTTTTCTTTCTTCCTTTCTTCAAATTTACTTAAAGTTTATTCAAAAATGTAAAGAAAAAGAGAAAGATTTGGGATTTCCTACCTAAAATCTTTCCCACAAAGTGGACGTGTTCTTGGGTGGTCTGTAGGGTGGAAGTGGGGGTGGGTGGTGGATTTAAGTCTTTTATCAATATAAACACATTATCCAGGGCCATTATCTTGAATAACAAGGTGGAAGGATATTAAATGCATAGATTAAAGGCAGGAAAAATCTCAATGAGTATTTTTCAAAATTATTGTTATAAGAATACTCCCTTTGTTTTAGAGATAAATAGTAGGATTATTTTTCTAGATTTAAAAAGTTAATCAATATTTTTAGCTCATCCTTTTACTGATGAGGTATGTCATTGAAACTATGGATTTGGAAATGGGTCACTTTTAATGTACCTTTAAACTTGAAAGCTATGTTTTATCTCTGATTTGGAAGAAAAAATTCCCTTCTGAACTATTTAGTGTAATTTCCAGAATTATAGATAAAGCTTCATATATGTTCTACCATTTAAAATCATATATATAGATAGATAGATGTATATCTATTTATATATATATCTATATCTTCTCCCTGAAATGTGAGCTGGTTGGCCATAAAGGCTTTACCTGAAACCTATGTTGTCTATATTAAATAAAATATAGTTCATTTTCTAAGCTTATACTCACCATGAAATCCAGTGGTTTTAGGTTCTGGCACTGTTGGTTAGCTCCCACTGTAATAATTTTTTGTTGCTAAAATATTACATATTTACTTTTTGATCAATGCAATATCTATTTTGCCATTTGAGATGGGATCTTTATCTTTAAAAGGATTCATTTTTAAGTTTATATTTTGAAATATGTATTTTACAGTATATGTCATCTAATACCTTGCATTCAGTACTTCTTTATAAATGCAGATCTTTACATTTTGTGATATTATATGAAATACAAAGTTTTAAATTAATCTTAATTCCTTTCCACTTATTAAAACTCCACTAACATACATTTGTGTATACCACAAGTCTCTTTGTTGTGTGGACATAAGAATTTCTTGGCTACTATTTTGCGAAATGTTCCTTCTATTCCTCGCACTGTCCTTCTATACTGTAATCTCCTTTCCCACTTCCTATACTGATGCCAAGAATAGACTTTCCACCTTCAGTCTCCAGACTAAAAGTTATCTGGAAAGAAAAAAAATTTGTGGGGAGTCAGTGGGAGTAAGCTTCTTAAAACCAGAAAGGTCATTTAACATTAAGATTGATGTAACTAATAGGCCACATTTGAACCTTTACCATTTCCACATGCTACTCAGCTTCCCCTCCTATTTAAAAGATGTTAGTCGGATTTTGTTTTATAATGTGTTTCACTAAAGAACATTCAAGTATTGTTTATCCTTGTTCTGCTATAATCTATATGAGTGCAAAACTTTGCATGTGAATATATTATTGAAAGATGAAGTCAATGTTTGAGGATTTTTTTTTTTTTTTTGCAAATTGGGAGATCGGTCTTAAGTTACAACAGAGCATACTAAGTTTTAACAATCACCAAACTCAAAAATATTAACCTGAGCTTTTTTCTCCACAGGAATACAATTTTCTCACTCAGCACAACCATTTCTTAGTATAATTACTTAGTCAAAATTATTTCCATATATTAGAAAACAGAAAATTCAAGAAACTGTAGACATTACCAAAATTCTACGTAACTATTAATTGCCTGTAGTAATTATACCAAAAAGAATTAAAGATTTTGTTTCACAAATTTTGTTTTTAAAAATACTAGTAGATTTGGAACTTTTCTCTGTAAGATAAATTATAGATGGATTAGAAATCTTATTTCCAATAGTAGGAATAATTAATAAAGGAGTAACTGGTTTGTAGACAAAAATGTGTCAATACCATGTCATCTAAATGGAGAACATAATTAAATTTTCTTCCTTCCCTTTTAAATTTGGAGTTCAAAATGATGGTTAGGTTGGAAGGAATCGTTATATTTTCTTTAAGCAGGATGGTTTACTTCGGGAGACATTTGTCCTAAGGTATGTGCAACTGGTAAAAAACAAATTTGGAGAGTCCTAATCACTATGGTCAAGAGCTGTAAATTTTTTTATAGTCACATTTTAAATTTAGAAATTCTAAATTTAATTATTAAAGATAATAACTTTAAAGAATTTAAAATGAGATAATCCAGAAATGACATTCATTTTCATATAAGAATTAATAGGAGATGCTTTAATGTATAGAAAGGTTTTAGGGAATGTTATTATTATTATCATCATTATCATTATTATTTTAACTTTTAGGAGATTATAGTAGATTTGTTACCAGAGCTTACTTTAAGGAACCAGACTTTAAAGTTCACCAAGTATCGTATTGCAGTCCAGACTTTCTGTATTATTCTCTCCTTGGGGATTTCATTCAACTTGAGGACTTTCCTCCTCCCCCCACCTCCCAATCCCTCTTCTCTTCCAGGACTGCTGGAAACTCACCAAAGAAAACTTCTACCCTCGTTTACAAATTCCTTTTTTATCAGCAGGATTCAAGACAAAGTAACTTATCATTTTAAATGCTCTGAGGAATAATAACAGCCCAAAATATCGGCAAGAAGGTGTAGCCATTCACTATTAAATTCTTACAGGAATATATAGATGCATATTAGGACACCTAAAGTTGCAGGGTTGTTTAATTTCTGTTTTGATCTGTTATATTGCTGACTCAATCTGTTCTCTTTCGATTCTATTTTTTGGGCTAGTCCAATCTTCATTTTCTGGTTGGCAAAAGCTTGGCAATCTCTTTTTTATTGTTAACTCCTTTTAAAAATTGGTATATTTTGTATTCTGTCACGTATATCAGCTCTGAGGAATTTTGTTTATGGGCTCCATTTTCTCTAACAGTTACAATAAATATTATATATTAATTAATTTTCAGAAAATACCTCCATTTATGTTGTAGTATTAGGGATAGAATCATTGTTTCATTTTATCCAAAGCTGATCCAACCAACTCTAGGCTGTTAAAAGGTCAATATAAACTCTTATTAAACTTAAGTCAGTAATCCTTTGAATGATCTTTAGTAAGTCAGTTAGCCCATTTAAATTATTTCTAAGACTCTACAACAGTTTCAGTTCCATCTTAAATTTGGACTGGAAAAAAGTTTTACTTTCCAAACATAAGTTCCCATGGGATTCTAACTTCCATTTCTTTAGAAGGTATATAATATTTACAAAATTTCGTGAAATACATATATACCTTTCTGAGCATCCAATAGACCTCTCTCCAGATCATAATATCTACCTCTCTGTCTTGCATATGTTATAAGTAAATCATCAGAGCTCCATCTTTCTTGCCGAGATGATTGGAAGAACGTAGAGGTCACCTAGGTCCGCCAGGTCAGAGGCCAGGTGTTCTTCCAAAGTAGGCCTTACCCGAAGGTCTTCCCCCGCATAACTCTGAAGTCCTCCTTTTTCCACAGGGTCCCTTATCGTTCCTTATTCCCTAGTGTGCAAAACCTGTGAAGAAAAATACTGGATATGAGATCTGAAAAAGGAGCAACAATTGTCTTCTCCTTTGTAATAGCAACTTGCGTCCCCAAGAGTCCATGCCGCTGCTTTCCCTTGCCCAGTCTAACCAATGTGCAGACTACTGTACAACAGCATTGTCCTGAACAGGTAGTCTGAACACTGGGGCGACGGAGCAGGATCTCCGGACGCTTCTATTTATTTATTTTAAATCCTTCTTTAGTCTTTGGGAAAAGCTTCCCTTCCTGCATCAGGGGGTTGCTTTCTGCTTCCCCTCGCACTCTGGAGCACCGACTGAATCACACTGAAGTGCTGTGATTCCCAGTCTTGACGTGGCACATTTGCAGCAGACTGGGGATCTGGCAATGAATTTAGGACCAGGAAAAGGGGGAGGGCTGGGCCTGAGAGTCCATATATGGGATGATGTCACCCTAGGGAGGTTTGGGTATGCACTGTGCCGCTGGAGAGACCGCTAGAATCGCCTGCTCTCAGACATGGGTCTGTGCATAAAATGGTACCAGATGTTCTAGTGTAATGTTAAGCAGTCATTTCATCTTCAGGCCAGATTTTTTTCCTCAACTGGGCAGGAAGTGGGCCCCAGTATGGAAAAGCTGTAAAAAAGAGTCAAGATGTACTGTTTCTCTGTAGCCAACTGAAAGTGAGTTAAAGTAGAAGCAGACTTATACTCTCCTCCATGCTGGAAAATGAATTTGAAGATAGAGGAGAAAGAAACAGATGCCAGAGGGGTGAATGGTGTAAGTCAGGGCTCATTTGGAAGCTTGTGGAGACATTTTGTGGAGCTTTATTCTATGGTATTTACTCATCAAAAAGGGCAAATAAATTCATTTTCCCTCTTTCCCTCCTCCTCCTCCTCCTCCTCCTCCTCCTCCTTCTCCTCTTTTTCCTCCTCCTCCCTTGGATCTGTCAGCAGCACGCAGGCTGCTCTAGACTCGAACAGTCATTATAGCTACTTCCTGAAAGTGAAGCCCCCATGAAAAGTCTGGAGAAATGTTCTTTGTCATAGCCTCGACATGAGTAATTAGTTCCACATGTGGCCTTCCCATTTCCCCTCAGCTATTTTGGCTGGCTGGCTCAAGCTGTGCTATAGCTCAAGCCTTAAAGAAGCGTTAAAGTTTTCATTTCAAGCCTCTACTATGAAAAGAGCTCTTTCTGGTGTCATAATAAATTGCTTCTGGTAGATTAGTGCTATTAAGTCTGGCATTGTTTTTCACTAGTAACTTCTGGTTCTTTTTTAGTATTTGTATTTTGTTGTAATAGTGCTAGATGGCATCATTCTACTGGTAAATTTCAATATTGAAATTTACCAGATCTGGTGAGGTTTGCCAAGTATGATTTGACCATAAGTTTGAAGAGATTCCCCCACTGGCATTTACTTTTTCTCCCCTGGTCCTCTTCTTTGGGTTCTTTCATCACCCTTACATATTGAATATTCAGAACGTACAACTTTCTCTGATTTTATCCCCAAGGATCTCTGATAAAAACTAAAGTTGTCTCAAGTAACAACTTGATTAATTATCCTTCCAAATACTGAAGTGTGAGGGATGAAATCCTGAGTAGCACTGTTAATTAATTTGAGCAGTCTATCAAACCATTTATTTTGTTCAAAAAATAGCCCCTTCTAGTCTTAGCAATTCCACAAGCCTTAAGTATAGTTAAACCAATTAATTTCTATAAATGTTCTTCTTTTTTGAAACAAAGAAATCTAATCTTTTCCTGTATGTTGAGGTCTGAGCCCTGACTTTTACGTAGGACTCATTTTTCATGAAATGCCTTCTTTGCAATAAAAGCCTCACAGAAAAGGATTAAAATCAATTAAAGGACATGAAGAGAGCTTCAGTATCGAAAGTATTATTGTGTCTAAGGGATTTATGATGATGATTAAATATGGTACAAGAAATTACCATATTTTTTACTCAATGGTATAGGATTTAACCAAAGAAAACAGGCCTGCCCATGTAAATTCAGAGAAAGATGTGAGTCCTCAATTAAGCTAATCCAAAGAATATTTTTGAGGGTTGCATTGCATACTTTAATGTTTCCTTCTTTAATATCTATCACCACAGTCTTTGAACATGGTGAGTCCCAGCAACTGAATTCCTTTTAAATCCTACCATTAGCTTTGTAATATCAGTAATATGTAAGAGCAACTGAGGCATAACCTTTTGACATAAGAACTTCAACTTTGTCCTGTAAATGTATATCTCCTCACAAAACATTGTAAATGAGACTGTGAGAAACTGAGGAAAGCAATAAACCAGAATTCAAACTGATTCAATTTGATTTTTCTACATATCTCTGCACACTGATTCCCTTGGCCATTCATATTTTTCTTTGTAGAGAAATTCCCTGACATTTCTTATAAGACAAATGAAAGGTGGTTCTGATTAATGGCAGCAGCCAGAACCCTAATTCATTCATCCATTGATTTTAGGTGGGACCTGCAGTTTTGTTGGTGTTAGGGAACTCCAGGTGAGAAAACCCCCTCTACCAAGTTCAGATCAGCAACTATTTTGTGACTGATAGAAAGTTGCCTAGGCATAAAAACCTATCCCTTCAAACTGAGTGAGACTTATGCTGTCTGAATGAAAAGTACTATATGTTTCGAGTAAAAATACATTGAATTGACCTTAAATAGTCAAATGTACATGGTGTCTTGCTAGTTCATTTTTTAACTACTCTCTACAGAGAGAGTTTAGAAAGCTTTTGGCTCTTGAGCATATATTTTCAGAGGGGCACATCTGCATGAATTCATCTGGCTTTTAGGAATGAGATTTTTAAGTTCTCTAACCATTTTATGTAAAGTACAACAAGCTTAGTATCAAGAAATTTCAGCTTATTCAATCCAACAATGTATATTCAATGTTTACTATGTGTAGAACGCTATGCTAGGTCCCAGGGGGGCAAGTTTAGATAGAACATAATCCTCATACTAGAGTTTTCAGTGAAATTAAAATCATGGCAAACCCATGACATTAATTTGATTGTGGCATGTGATATATTTTCCATTTCTATTGCCGTAAATCCATGTATTATTTATGTACCTACAGTGTGCCAGAGGCCTCAGAAACAAAGCCAAGCAGAACAAAGACTCAGCTTTTGACTTTGAGGGACATATGTTCCAAAACTTGCTTGTTGCCTCCCCCTACTCCAAAAAAAGATATTATTGGTTAAAGGAGACTTTTGGATTGATATGGTTGTGCAACTAGGACAATAAAATCTGTTTGAAAATGTCATGGAAAATGAAAACCGTTTTTGCCCTTTTAACTACTTGTTTCCTTATAGAGAGATTGGTTACCCACCTGGAAATGCAGATATAACTTGCTGTTCATTAAGTCATTTCCTTCATTCCAAATACATACACTTCTGATGCATGTTTCTAATCCAAAAGGATCTTTTCTCCCTTTTGAATCGCATCATCAATTTATTGTACTGTTTAACGATGAATTTAACAATGAATCATGGATTGTCCCGATCATTGCTTGAATTCTATTGAATTATTATGTGAACTTTGCATTTTTATTTGAACTTCTGCATGACTATATTGTTTCCCCAAATAATCTCTGAGTTCTTGAAGGGTAAGAACTATGAATATTCATTTTTGTATGCTCTACAATGCTGTTTACTTAGGAAATTCAAGAAAGTAATTGGTTTTAAATTTCATAGAGAGAAATTGCTATTATTAGTAACTCACGTTTGAGTCATTGCCTGGGCTGGCCCAGAGTTAGAAAAACCTGAGTTCAAACCTTGCCTATGACACATACTATCTCCATCACCTTAATCAAGTCATGAAACTTTCAGTGCTTCAGGAAATGCTCTAGGACTATAAATTCCAAACGAGATAGTGATCTACTGATTGACAGAAAGATGTTCCATATCTGACACACAGGGACTTTCCTACACTGATGAAATCATAGGTCTAGATGTTAAAAGAGACCTATTTCCAGGAAGACCTGGATTTGACTGAAACACAGTGTCTGTCTACACATGGACAAGACCCTTAACCTCTCAGTCTTCTAGGAAACTCCCTAAGACAATAAGTTGCAGAGAAGATGCTGATTTGCATTGATAGGGGGAATTTTCTCATCTGATGTCAAGCAATTAGTAAGAATCGGTGCCTAAATTCAAGTCTAGGCTTTCTAACTCTCATAGCACCAAAGGCTTTAGATTTTAGATTCTAGGCTGGGAAATCCTCTAGGTCAAACTCTTGGTTTTATATATAAAGAAACTGAGGCCCGGAGAGGTTAACCATATCGTCGATCGTTGTTCAGTTGTTTTAGCAATGTCTGACTTTGTGACCCCATTTGAGATTTTCTTGGCAAAGATACTAGCATGATCTGCCATTTCCTTCTCCAACTCATTTTACAGATGAGGAAACTAAGGCAAATAGGGTTATGCGACTTGCCAAGGGTCACCCATCTAGTAAGTGTCTGAGGCCAGATTTTAGCTCGGAAAGATGAGTCTTCTTAACTCCAGGCCCAGCGATCTATCCACTATTCCACCTAACTGCTCTGCATATCATAGATAAGAAGTAGTAAAACTAAGATTTGAACTCAGGTCTTCTGTCTGTAGAACCAATATTCTCTACACCATATCCTTGTTAGTTCAACCAGACTATAGTTCAAGAGAAATCTACTACCAGACCCCATAAGCTTCAGTAATCCAGATGGTTCTAACGGAGGGAAGGGATAGACAAACTAGTAATGGTTGAGAGAAGTAATTTATAAAGCTGTATGATACACTTAACATATTTACAAGTTTGGCAAAAGGAGATAAGGCTTTCAGTACAGCAGTTGAGTTCTCATCATACTCAATTACTTTTGAATGTGGCTGTCCAAGAAACACTGCATTAATTAACTGATCTGTTTTATCTTAACTGGGGAAAACCCCCAATACTTACCATTTTAATTTTTATTTACATATGCTCATTTTAATTTTAAGTCAAGATGCTATCTAGCATCATATGACATTCTTCCTACTGAAATAAACATGGACCCCAGACTAACCATATTTAGTTCCTTATTTTTGTCCTGCTAATCATGAGGACACATCCTGTGTCTATCTGTCATATAATCCTTTGTGAAACTCAGGATCTAGCCTAGCGAGGCTGCTTCCTTAGTTGCTGATCTACAGTGATACAAATCTAGTTGACCTCAGTTCATTTGCAAACTGGGGAAGAGAGCACCCACTTCTGTCAGCATTATGTTGTGTGGATTAGCACTTTCTAAAAAGAAGGAATGTTGTATTTGAGTTGTCTCTGCCTTTCCTATTTTGTTAGTCTTGGAAGGGCTTCAATTTATAAAGTTCTACATTAAATAATAATATTATTTGTTGCTGCATTCACATTCTCTGTTTTCTTCCTCCTACTTTAATTCTGCCAAATAAATACTGTAAATGTCTTCAGGTCTCAGAAAATGGGAGTTTCCTCTCAGACCAAGATAGAAGGGAGCCATATCAGAGGGTGTGATTTAAAGGGGAAACATCTTGAGAAAGATTGTCAGCACTTCCCTGTCATAAAAGTGTAACTTTTAAAAAGTTGTAAAAATGTTTGCCAATTGGACAATGGCTTTATAATTTTTAAAAAAATTATCAGATAAATATATTAGAGGGCTGATTTAAAATATAAGCTACGAATAAGTGTTTTCCCCTCTCTGGGATATCCATTGCTGAGTCTGTGTGCTCAGAAATCAAGCCCTACCACAAACAGTATATCTTTTACGAACATTCTTTCTTCAGGTCAATGGAAAAAGAAATTGTTGGTGCTTTTATCACTGCTTCTTTGGTTTTGTCTGGGGAATGGTTTGCACTTCAGCTATTTCTACATTTCAGTAACATAATACCACAGCAGGCAAATCGTGAAAATCTTTGGCTCTATCAAATACCGGTCACATGGGGGTAAATACATGATTTATGTTTCAAGTGCAATTTCAACAGTGATGTCGTGACGTCTTTGGGGAGGGCAAGTGAAAGAGGATGGTGGCAAATTGCTGCTGGCCTTTTCATGCAGGCTTCAAGTGAAAAACTGACTAGGAATGCAGTCTGCTGGCTTCCCTGACCCTTGCAAGCTAATGAGCATCATCTGTGTGCCATAGTCTACTCTATTCCAGTTGAAATTCCAAGTTACAATCAGATTTTAAAATGAGCCCTGGCTCACTTGGTTAAGGGGTATATGTTGTCCCTTTCTGACACTGAAAGGTTTACTATACTTCCTCTTAATGTATGTTGGCATTCCCGGAATCTTATTTCCTTATGACTACCTTGAAACAAACATGTAAAATGTCAAATAACTGAGTTAGCAATCAGAATTTTTCTGGATTTCACTACCAGATGTGCCATTTATTGTGGATATGATCTTGAGCAAGTCCTTAAAATTCGCAGGACCTCTGTTTCTCCATCTGCAGAGTGGAGATGATAATATACACCCTGATGACCTCTTAGGGTCAAGGTGAGGGTCAAAGCAAAATGTTCTATTTTCAAGTGCCTTGTAAACTGTAAAGGTAAGATATCTACACCATCCTAATCCCCATTTTATAGAGAGCTGTTCTTCACAGATACATAGCTGTTCTTTCTTTGTGTGTCAAAATAAAGCCTATTTTTGGAATAATAAAGTGTTTTGTGTAAAGTGGGATGTAACCATTTCATTCTAGAAAGGTATTGCTATAACAAGCCATTTGGGGAGCTCCAAGTATTTGAGGCAAACAAGGGGAACGTACATAATATTGTCCTACATGATTTGACTACGACTGCCTCCATATGTACGGATTTGCAAATGGATCTTTCACATGTAGCTGACATGTTATCATGCAGCTCACCCTGATTACTTTGCTTCCTTCAGCCATCTAGTCTAGCAATTCAGTCTTAATCAAGTCTCTAGACATGTTTAGACAGGCACACATGAAAGCGTGAACTTGCTTGTTCATATAACATCTAAACTGTCTACCACTGGAATTTAATTGAACACACAGCAAAAGGTTACACTTAATAAAAATCTGCATATGTTTAAAAGATCAATTACATAGCTGTACGTTAAGCTTCATAGTTTCTATGCAGAGACCTGTTTTCTGAACATTTGCCAGGTGAACAAGTTTTGCTTTAGTCATGCTATCGTGAAACATTAGACAATATTATAGAGATTTTATAAAATTGAAAGCTCTTATCTAGAAGTATATAAAAATAATGAGGGTGTATTTGATATTTTGTATATTCCTTGAAAAGTAGATGGATTCTTGTAAATGAAACCATTCATTTTACAGTTGAATGAACTATATACTCAGTTCTGTGCTAAACGCTGGGGGAAAGATATAATATATGGCATGACCCCCTGGCCTCAAGGAGTTTATAATCTCATTAGGGAGTAAAGTCATACACCACAGTGGAACAGTTAAGGAACAATAAAAAACCTTAATAGGATTAAGAGCTAAAATGAAGCCGATAGACCAAATGTGTTATAGAAGTAAATATGTATATGTTTATGTAAATATGTCTATGTTTATTAAGTAAATATGCATATGATATGAAGTACATGTACTTCAGTATTATAGCATATATGTTACATTAAGTAAAACCTCATTACTAGATTGGCTTCATCATAATTTTTCATCCATAGCACCTCCTAAAGTCCATCTCCTGAGATCTATAACAGGGGAAGGAATGCCCATACTACTGGAATCACAGTATACAGTAAAGCCCATAGGTCCATAAATCTCATGCTGGATGCTCTCATCAGAGACCATTTAGTTGAAATCCATTTTACAGATGAGGAAAAGGAAGGCCCATGAGATTAAGTGACTCACCCCAGTAAAACAGGCCGTAACCATCACATCCCTGTACAAAAATAAAAATTAAAGCAATTAAAAAGAAAGCAAAAGAAAAACCTCCCTTTCTCCTTTCCAAGTAAATAAAATGTGCATTTAGAGCATATATGTTGCATTTTTTTATATCGGGTGTCTCCTTTTGGTGACTTAAAAAGTTTCATGGTGAGAAATTTATAAGGCTTACATTTCACTAACTAATGTGAATATAAGGAGGTTAAATGCTTTGCCCGTGGTCACAGAGCCAGTATGTTTCTAAGGCGAGACTTGAACCCAAATCTTCCCCACTTCAAAGCTAGCTCCCTACCCACTATCCAATGTTTCCTTATAGACAACAGTGACTTGTTTTCCTGAAATTTTGTGGATATGCTCATTGGAGCTAGGTGAGAATAGAGAAGTCAAGCCTTATGGGCAATCTTGGGTGAACATAAAGTGTCCATAGCACGTGGACTTTAAGGTTTAGTAGCTTAAAGCTTCACTAAGACTACTGTGTGTATATGTCACATATGTGCATATATAATATAGCCAAAAGAGTAGCAGAAGTCCTTTGCCATGGCTGCATGAGCACATGTAATATCTCTTGAAATCTCATCCTCTTATTATGCTAGTATGTGTTTTAGTCCTAGTGAGAGTTTTATTGAACCCTTCACTTCTTTATAGAACTTTCAATGTTATGGTGGGAGATAATGTTTGTGATATATCAGTAATTGCCCAGCTGAAGCATTTTAAAGCATTTTCTCTTTGTACGAAGGTAAAGCTACTTTTATGTTGCTGTTAAAATTTTAAATCTGTTATTTTGACTCTGCAGTGGTCAACTGGTGGTTGTTCCCCACCCCAACCACCCCAGGATGCTGGGCGTTCTTTGGGTCTTTTTCACTCCTGCTTAACTTGCTGGGAAGAATTAGTTTTACATTTCATTCACTAAAGTGAATGTTGTTTCCCTATAAAACAATAGCTTGTTTCACTAGAGAGCTATTTTTTTTAAAGGACTTTAGTTTCAAGGGATTCAGCCCTCCTAGAGGAGACGCTGGAAGACCTGGGGCTACTTGGCCCCTTTAAGGATATGCTGCTGTAGGAGGGGGTAGAGCACAACTTCTCTGCTTATGGGATGTTTGGGCCTTGTAAAGTTATTGCCATGAACTTTGCTTTCTTTGTTTTTCAAAGGTATGATTGTAGAAAACAGGGAAAGGGAATATGTTGTTCTGGGACAATATAAAAGGAACTTTTGAATTCCTAGGAAGTATATGCATTATGCCAATAGCGAAGTGCATTTTGGCTGGTGAGCTTGGATCTGTGCTTATCACTGTCTTGACGTTTTTGACCTTTATTACATTCTATCCAATTTTCTTTATTATTTTATCTTCTTAAGTCGTTTCAGTCGTGTCCGACTCTTCCCGACCCCATTTGGAGTTTTCTTGCCCAAGATACTAGAGTGGTTTGTCATTTCCTTCTCCCGTTCATTTAGCATATGAGGAAACTGAGGCGAACAGGATTAAGCGACTTGCCCAAAGGTCACATAACCAGTGTCTAAGGCTGGATTTGAACTTAGGAAGATGAGTCTTCCTGTCTCCAGGCCCGGCACTGTACCTACTGCGCCACCTAGCTGCTCTGTTCTATTTTTATCTTTAACTTGAAAGAGTGAAGCCAGTTGGATTTGATTTTGTTGCCTAAGAGTTTTTTGAATTAACCACAATTTGATTTTCTTATTTCTGGATCTTAAAACAATAATCACTGATTAAACCTATAATTTTGATTTGGCCCTATTTAGAAATGATGTTAAAGATGATTTTGTTTTGTTCTTGTTTGATGTAGCTAGATTTTTTTTTATTAAAACTTACAGAAAGACTTATTTATATGAACTTCACTAAATGTTGAATAGCTATTACAGCAATTAAAATGTCATTACCCCAGCTTATTGTATATACATAATATATGTGTCTACAGAATGTATATATTTTATATATTTGTATGTATGTATGTATACATGCACACACACACACATACAAGCAGTATTAAGAGGGCATATACAATTCCTTTCTTTAAAACTCCCATTCCTACCTTACCTTTCTCTTTCACATTGAACATGAGGACTAAATTGTAGGTGGTTGTTTTACACACTTTGACTAAGCTTTTAGCAGCGGCCATGTTAACAAAGTTTACCAATGCAAAATGAGGATTATAATCCATTTCTCTTTGCTTACTAAATATGCAGAATGATGTACCAGAAATTATTAATTACTCCTCACCATGGAATAATAAAACTGCAGACTTAAAAGTGCCTGTTGCACAGTCCTGGAGTCTTAGCATCTGCACAGATCTAGTTCATTGCAATTGGTTTGTAAATGCCATTTTTGATTACTGTTAAACCAGTTCTGTGTCTAGGAAATGAAATTATAATAGTTGCTCTAAGTTGTGGTGGCATTTACCTGGTGTAGGAATCGGTAACCATTTAGAGATGATATTGGAGTCCTCACTCTTTCTGAAGATCAGAGAATAATCTCCCTTATGTCCTGCATATTTCCCATTAAGAGCAAGCCTCTGATAAGAAGTTAAAGAGTTGTGAGTAGTGAGCAATCAGATAACTAACATTTCAGAAGTTAAATGGTAATGTTGCTTTGAAATTCATAATCTAAATGAAGAGGAATATATTGAGTAAAGGCAGTTTATTAGCAGTTCAGGATTATTTCTCCTCCCTTTGTCCTCTTCTCCTTCCTCCTCTCTCAATAACTTTTCCTGCTACTGTGTCTTGTCTCTGTATCTCCCTCTTCTAAGTACATATCATTTTCCCCCTTTGTTATTTTTTTAGTTTATTTCTCAGATCTTCTCTTTCTCCCTTTCCCTGTCCTCTTACCCATTGGGTAGTTTTTATTTTTCTTCCCTCCCTATTAATGTGACCTCAGTTTCTATTCTTTTTTCATTTTCTTTTTATTCTCTGCCCACTTTCTTTAACTGGCCACAACATGGAAGTGAAATATATTAATATTTTTAGTTGAATGTGGTTGGCTTCCAGCTTATTTTTCTGTAGGTTAGTACACCTTGGTTTTTAGCATGATCCATAATACCTGTTCTGATTTGCTTTCACCTAGGTTCAAAGAGAATATCCATTAAATTTTCAGGAAAACAATAGTTATTGTCTAAAAGGCAGCATTGTATAATGGATAGAGAGCTGGCTTTGAAGCTATGAAGATGAGTTCCAGTCCTGCCTTTGAAACCGACTGGCTCTGTGACCATGGGCAAAGCATTTAATCTTACAGTGTTTCAGACAACTTTCTATGACAGTAGTACAAAGAATGTGCCAGCCTGCACTGGGAGAGAGAGTTTCCTCTCTGGGAATACCCTATGCCAATGAAATCGCAGGTTCAGTCCCTATCCCTGGCACTATTGTGTATACCACTCATTTGGCAATAAATAATTTACTGTCATGTGTCATCCTATTTTGGTTTCCTGGATCATCATTGTACTTCCAAATGCAGGCTTAGTTTCTCTACTTTGATTTCTTGGAGCTCCATAAGCCATGACTTCTACTTTGTCTTCTTCACAACACTGAGCTCAGGGGCTCAAGCCTCAGAGGTGTGCAATTCAATATTTGTCAGTTACTTAAATAGTTAACGTGTACTCATGTTGAACATGTACTCAGTTGAACAACAAAGACAGTGTTTAAGCAACTAAGAATGAAAATTAGGTTGTACCCAGTTATTTTTTATTATTATCTTTCAACTTTTGTGCACTTAATTCTATTTGCAAAGGTAATTAATGTATAAAATGATATGAAACATTTGAATTGCCCTATTCATCTTTGAAATATATTTTTAAGCCTGTGCTCAGAATTTGCGAAGAAATACTGTAAGTGAAGCTTCACTTTAAATTCATATTCGGGGAAGACTTTTTCAGATGAATGTGTACTGTTAAACCACAATGGAGAGAAATATGGAAACCACATGGAGTTCACTACATTAAAGAAATCTGCTTTCCATTTCTTCGTTTAAATTTGGGCTAGCAGGAAGGAGATAAACAAGCTATTTAAAACTAAAATGAATGGCGAAGGGATTAAATTTTAAAATCCCATGTAGTAATGGTATATTGGAATTTAAGTAATCTGATCTCATCACATACAATCCTGTAAGAAGACAAGAATTTGATTCAATCTTTTCTCATACATCAGTGGAATGGTTGGACATTTTTCTTTTCTGTTGATGTATAACAAATAAAACTGAAACATTTGCTTTAATTAAAAGTTAGAATGGCATTCTTATTCTAAACTTTTTGAAACTAGATTATGAGAGGAACGAATAAAGGTAAGCAGTTGAGGAAGAATAACTTTCTTGTTAGTTTGAGAGTAAAATTTAAGGGCATTTGAAGGGTTCTTAATAGCTTTTTTCTTCAGTTTGTTTAAAAATCCTTTGGGGGAAAGAAATTGTTCATGCATTTATGCCTGCCTCTGTTTGGGGCCAGAGCTGGAAGGGAAGAAATGTCTTAAGCCATTTGTAGTTGTTGATGAAATGCATTTTTCCCAGACATTTTTTAGTTTTTTATTTGGTGACATTTAAGACACTTTTAATTATCTCATAAATATGGCTCTGAAAAGGTATTAATCTGTTTTCTTCAATGAGATGTTGTAAATGATAAAAATTATCAGCATTGGAAAGATGCAAGATAAGCATGAAAAAGCAGTGTTTTATTTTAAATTAACCACGACTTCCTAGGCTCAGCATAAGGCAATGATTTGAATGTTTCCCCATAGAACATATTTATTTATATTAAGAAATGATGTATATACCCATTCTTTAAATGGTTACTGAATGTATTGGTTCTTGTGCTTTGCAAAACTTAAAAGACTAACTGTACTTCATATACAAAAACTCTTCCTTTTTCCCCTTCCCTACTTGGTTTCATTCCTGATTTATGTTGGATATCAGAGAATGAATTATAACTAAGGTATCCTAACTAGCATAGTGCTTTTTTACTGTTATATTAACTTTCAATTTGAAAACTCTCGACTTGAAAACCACAGCTGGACGGTGGTTGCACTTAATAACTAGTGGCAGGTGCATCCTTTATCTGAGTTTTTTTGGAAGTGCTACCTTTAAAATGAGATGTAAAAGTGAACTTGAATTGACTAAAGAGGTCAAAGGTAGTGTTTAAAAAAATCAAGATCCCAGTTTTGATGTTTTACATAAACTATTATTTGAAAAAGTAATTAAGTTTATCTTAACATCCCCCTGATTACTTTAACAGTTAGATCAATGTTCATTGCCTCACACCTGATTTTTTTTGTAAAACTGCTTTTTTTTTAACTGTTACAGTCAATTGTTGTTGTTGTTTTTTTTTTTTTAACAAGAATGAAATCCTAGGTTAGAGTGTGTCTATGAAACCTGGGCTTCTCTATAGTCAATCTAAAAGAAAGAGGAAGAAAATGCAGTAGAAGGCAGATATCCAAATATTGGACATCCTTAAGGACTGTAATTTCTTCCTCTAAAGTTAATAATTGTTGAAGTTTAAGATTGCTTTTTTTCACACCAATCTCAGTGTTGACTTCAATATCAAGCTATGATAGAAATAGAAGATGCCATATAAACCATCACTGCTTGGTCATGGTAAAGTTGCAGCCCACAAAGAGGGCCCCCTGACAATGTCACTCATATCTTCACTGAATACAGTCTTTTCATCTGAACTGAGCTCTGCAAACCAAAATGGTGGCATTTTATGGTAAGGATTATACTGCAGGAATGTACTTTTTAATCTACTGTGTAGCTTTAAAAGCAAAAGTCCTAAAGAAGTGATGAAGATGGGTATTATTGCAATGCTAATGTGTAGTCCTACAGAATATTTCCATAGATCATAGATCACAGACTTAGATCTTGACCCAGAAGTGTTAAACCTACTCAATTTACATATGAGAAAACTTGAGACCCAGTGAAGGTAGGTGATCTTGACCAAGCACCGAGCATCATTGGCAAGATCTGAACCCGAGTTATCTGACTCTGTCTTTCTTTTGGTTCTCCTCTTACCTAACTTCTCTTCAGTCTCCTTTACTAGATCATAATCCATGTTATGCCCCTTAACTGTGATTGCACCCGCAAGCTCTGTCTTGGACCATCATTTGTCTCTTCATACTCCTTAGCTCCCTTGGGTTTAATTGTCTCTATGCTGATGACCCTGAGACAGACAAGTATACATACATATATTTTTACACACATGTGTATGTATATATAGCAGTCTTTCTGGCTCCCTTGAAAGTGGAGATAAATGATTAAGGACGTTTGGATTTGCAGTTCTTGCCACCTTAAAAAGTGTGGAAACAAAGGGAAGGGAGCTGAAGAATCTTCCCAGAGGGAGAAGAAAAAAATCTGCATAAAAGAGAGAAATTAGCAGGGCTTTCCCTGTACGTGGAAAAGCAACAGCAACATTTGCAGCTCTCCTTTTCAAACCCAATTGAAAGCTCAAGAGACAAACGGAAGATGAGGGCACTCACTCAGGAGGACTGAGGGATGAAAAAACAGACAGGAAGGAACCTTGGTGGTCCTTACTTCTGCCCCTTCTTACCTCGGATGGGTATAACTGGCACCAGTATCTAAACCCCTTTAATTTTGTTAGAGAATGAATCTGA
Source organism: Notamacropus eugenii (assembly GCF_028372415.1). Classification (NCBI taxonomy): domain Eukaryota; kingdom Metazoa; phylum Chordata; class Mammalia; order Diprotodontia; family Macropodidae; genus Notamacropus; species Notamacropus eugenii. Next base: position 474,256,273 of record NC_092873.1, on the reverse strand, counting down.
CTGATCTAATCTTGTTTATAATAAACACTTGTGGTTGACTCTACCCTTGGCATTTCTTCATATTCCTTGGTTAGAGGCATGAAAGCTCTGGAAAGTTCTGGGAACAGCACAAGGGAGAACAGCCTTTCCTGGAGAAAATCTGAGATCCCAACCCCTGGCCTATTCCTGAAGGGTTTTTGCTTTCCAAGAAGGGGCATAATCATGAGCAAATCATGTTTCATAACTATGCTTCCAAGGGCAGAATTACTATGAATTTGTGGTCTTTTAAATATCCCTACCAGACCCCAATCAATGGCCAGGATTATACACATACACACATACGTATACACACACATGCCTATAGTATGTATATGTGTCTATAGGTATATGTCTATATATGTATGTCTGCATATATGCATGTTCCACCTGACTCAGTAGTTTTCCTAGAATATACCTTAGCTGCTAACTTCTAGGACTCACCACATAAACAGGGAGTCGGCGCATCCATTCAACTGCTTCTAGCTTGAACAAGAGACATTTTTCACTCACTTGCTTTCCATATGTGTGTAGTTAGTTCAGACTCTTCAGAGGGATTATGTATATCATCAAAAAGACTGTGCAGTGCTCTGGGCCCTGACTTGTCATGAGAATTATCTCATCTATAGCCAAAAACATCTAGAGGACCTCCCCATCTATAGGTAACCCCTCATCACCTTGGACTTGGCAATGGGCAGCCCTCCATGACAATAGCAAACATCTTTGACAAGTGCCTTGCTTGATGTTAATAATTAGAAGGTCCTTGAACAAAATTACTTATTTCAAGAATTTTGACATATGCATAGGAAGCATATTTTTGGAGGAGCCCAGTTAAGGTGGAGTTTTGCTCTACCTTATCAAATGATATTTTAGAGTGAATCAATAATAAGGACATTGGCATTCTGCATTCTTTCTACCTGTCAGAAAGACAATTGCATGACTGTAAAGATGTCCTCTGAGACTAGGATTTCTAAGAGCCTGCCTGCTTCCTTTTTATTTTCATCCAGGATATCCTTATTTATGTGGAGATTAGTAAAATTTATTGAGGTGACGGATATGGATTGCTAGTTATTGATATTCTCATATCCGTTCCATATAACTGCCCATTGGGTTCAAAAGACCAAGGACTCCTGGGTACCTCAGCTATTATTTGCTGCACTACTGGATGCACTTCTATAGTGACGGCAATCTGTATTTCAGGAGAAGGCAACTATAGACAGAAAAATGAGTACAATCCTTGACCTGGCTTGACAGAAAATATTAATAATTGAGGGAATTATCTGAACACTGAAGAGCCAAAATGAGGGTAAAATGCTAATTTAATAGTTCCACGAAGTACTTTATCTTTTTGATATGTCAGTCTCCCAGAAAATGTAATAGTAGTGATAGTGTGGCACTTCATGTTTATGTCTTTGTCAGTGCACACTTGTGAGTTCTGTGGTTTTAAGGAATTTTTTTTGTTTAGGAAATAAATATGTCTTGTTTAGGAAATAAATACCTGATCTGCACTGCACACTAAATACCTTTCTAATCCCCTTTTTGAAAGGGACCCAAGATGTGAGCCAAATCTAAGCTTAAAAGGATTCTCCCTGTGGCAAGAGTGAGTGAGTGTGTGTGTGTGTGTGTGTGTGTGTGTGTGTGTGTGCATGCATGCATGCACATGTGTAAAGAATCAGGGAATTTGAGAAGCCTGAACCATCACTGTCTACCATTTTCACATGTCTATCAAGCTGTAGTAGAGCATTCAGAAGGGGAAAACATCCTGACCTCCCTGACCCTCACAGCAGTTCTGTATCACATCAATTTTATGTATGTACTTAATATATGTACATGTTGTCTCCTTCATTAGAATGTAAGCCCTTGGAGGGTAGAGACTTTGACTTGTGTCTTCATATTCCTATGCTTATCACAGTGCCTGGCTTATAGCGAGCACTTAGTAAATACTGATAGATTTGTTGACTAATAGGCTCACCTTTGCATTGAAGTCGCTTGAGGTATATGTTGTTTTCATTTGGAAGTGATTATCAAGTTAGAACTTTTTCTACCACCTCATCCTCTACAAAGGATATTGGCACAGAATTTTCAGTTACTTTCGTGGTGGTCTTTTTGTAAATGCTTATCTCAAGCATTAAAATATGAATTCATCAAATATTCCATGACATAAAGTTTCTTGATATTTTTAGAACAATGAGACCAGCTCAGACACCTCCTATACTTTTCTCTTAAAGAAGTCCATTCTGTGAGCCATCATGTCATTTGGCTACAAATTTCTTTTGTTACTCTTTCACTGATAGTTGGAGTGTTAAGACTGATGCAGTCCAATTCCATTGTTCCACTGGTAGGATTGATTATTCATTGACCAATTAGAGCAGCTGTCCCCAAACTTTTTTTAAAATAATGAACTAATATCAGTTAAAAAAAAAAAAGAAAAAGCTGCATAATCACACTATGTGCATATTTATTTATAAACTATATACATGTACAAAGAATTACTTGTATTATACAAATAATATTATATAAAATACACAATAGCAATAAATGTAGATAACTTTTTTTATGTTTTATGCAGAGGAAAATTGTATAGAAAGGCAAGGAAGTATGAAGTGATTGAAGGTTGAAATGGGGTCAAACATTAGGAAAGTTGGGACATACAGAAAGATGGAGATAGGAGGCAGTGTCATACAGAGGCATTTGAGTCATGGATCAAGGAAGTGGGATAGTGATAGGTAATGACAAGATCCATTCACCTAGTCATCACTGTCATTTAGGTGATCCTTATCACTTCTTGCCTGGTTTCTAATTATAGACTCCTAATTGGTCTTCCAGTCTCTAATCCAACCCCTGTCCAATCTATCCTCCACACAACTGGCAAATTGGTATTTTTAAAAAGCAGGTACAACTGTACCACACCTTGTTCAAGAAGCTCTGCTAAATCTAGGACAAAATGCAACCTCTGTATCTGGTATTTAAAGCACACAACAAACTTGTTTCAACCTACATTTCCAGACTTCCCTTTTTATTTAACTTTATTTTTAAATTTTATTTTTACAAACATTTAACAAACTTCCATAATACTGCCTGCCCCATAGAAAAATTAAAACAAAATCCTCAAAATGAATATAAGTAGTCTAGTAAAACTAAGTCCTATGTTGGCCATGTCCAAATCTGCATATCGCTTTCTTGATTTTAAGTCCATGACCTCTCTGCCAGAAGAAGGGCAACATGATTCATCTTCAGTTGGAGAATCCTGGTTTATCATTATATTAAAGAGATTTTTTAAGTGTTTGAAAGTTTTTCTTCTCCATAATGTTATTATATGAATTAATCATAAAGTTCTGTTCATTTCATTTTGCTTTAGATTGTAGACGTCTTCCTGGTTTCCTCTGAGATTGTCCATTTGGTCATGTCTCGTGGCACAGAAATATCCGGCAATGATATGCCTTCCTAATCGCATTCCCCAGTAGGTGGCTGTCCCCTTAGTTTACAGTTTGGGGCTACTATGAAAAATGAAGTAATACAATTTTGTACATATGGGTGCCTTTTCCTCTTTATTTTATCTTTTTGGGTATAAGCCTTGTGCCAAGAATGTGCACAATTGAGTTACTTTGGAGGCATAGTTCCAAATTGTTTTTCAAAAGGCCTGGTCCATTTTACAGCTGCACCAGCAAGTGTATCAGTGTGCCTGTTTTCCTGCAGCCTCTCCAAATTTTGGTATTTTCCCCTTTTGTCATCTTTGCCAATTTGGTGGATATGGGGTAGAAATTTAGAGTTGTTTTAATGTGCATTTTTATAATTGTTAGTAATTTGAAACCTATTTATATGGTCATTAATAACTTTGATTTTTTCCTTTGAAAACTGCTTGTTCTCAAGACCAGTAAGATGGAGTACTACATATTTTCTCAGATACTTATGTCCTCTCCCTTATTGCAACAGTTTCAAAATCTCATGTGATCTGTACAATGGCTTGTTATTCTTTGAATTTTTTTGTTGTTGGCTACCTGTAGAAAGTTCTAGATTTTCATTTTGGGATTTATCTACCAAGGAGATTGGTAGAGTCTTCATATTTTTATTTTGCTCTCTGGTTCCAAGAAATCTCACTAGTTATAATTTATAATATCTTGAAGTGTGGTATCTAGGCTTTGAAAAAATATGATCATGCTTTTACATTAGTCTGATAAATTATCTCTCCTTGACTGCCAGGTTGTTTTTTTATATTATGTTTCTTACATTTTTCGTATGTCTTTTTTCAACTTTGTGATTTGATTGTGATATTTCTTGTCTTGTTGAGTGTTAATTCATTCTAATTTTCAAGACCTTCATTTCTTGTGTAAGATTTTCCACTAATCATTCTAAAGTGTCGTTTTTTCTTGTATTTGGTGATTTTCTTGGTTTTCTCATCTCATTAAACTCAAAATGGGGATAATTGTAATCATAGCACCTACCTCCCAGGGTTGATGTGAGAAATATACAGCATTCAGCTCATTATGTGGCAAGCTCTCTTTAAATATTATTTATTATGTAAGATCTCTATTATTTCACTCTGCCTATTTCCCAAGAGTTTCCATAAAATATGTATACAATATTAGCAACTTTCTGTGTAACAGGTTTTATTAAGACAACTTTTCAATTTTTTTGGCCTCAGGAGCCCTTTGCCCTCTTAAAAATTTTTGAATATCACTCCTTCCCCAAGACCTTTTGTTTGAGCTATATTTATCAATATTTCTGTACTGGAAATTAAAACTATCAATTTTAAAACTGTGTTTTTATGAACACATTTAAAATTAATAAATCCAGTATATGTGGATATAACCTATTTTATGATAAATAACTATTATTCAAAACAAAAAATAGAAGAGTAGCATTATTTTATGTATTTTTGCAAATCTCTTTAATATTTGACTTAATAGAAGGCAGTTGAATTCTCCTATTTGCTTCTGCTTTTAATCTGTTGTGCTATAGTATTTTGGTTGAAGTATATGAAGAAAATCTGTCCTCAGTCAGATATGTAGTTGGAAAAGGGAGGAGGATTTGAATAGGAAAATGTTTTCATATTATTATGTTTCGACTTCATAGACCCCCTGAAAGCATCTTGGGAACTTTAGGGGTCCATGGATCACACACTTCTGACAGCCACACTAAGAGAAAACAATTGATCTTAGCAATCAGCCCATTTTTGTAAAGTAATAATTTCTTTGAAATTTATAGAATTATCTCTTTAATAGCATAAAGATGTCATTAAGAACTTGTTCACTTCAGTACTTAAAATAGTAACTATGCATAATTTGCTTTGAACATATATGTCTGAGATATCAAAATGAATAAGTGTTTATTGACATGACTTTTTCATCTCTAACAAAAAAATCTTATGTAGTTGTATATCTTGATTAGTTGTCAATTTTAATCTATTCTCCTTCAGCATTTCAGATTTGCATATGTATCTTCTAAGTCAAAGATGTGAATATTTATAATGAAAGAAAAGTTGTGTTTTTTAAATGTTAGGACATCAGTTATGATGTCTTAAAATTAACACTAGCGTACTCAAAAATAAAACCTTTATGTTAAATGAAAATTATACAAAATTATACAAAAGCACAAATAAATGTATGTTAGGTAATGTATTTGTTTAATGGGTAATTAATGTAATATTATTAATAGTATTAATATTATATGATAATATATTATATATGATATATAATATTATATAATAATATTAATTAATTAATGAAATTAATATAATACTTGGAATGCTGCAGTGGCAATAGTGGCCCACATCAGTTCATGAAGTGCCTTCCCAAAGACAAAGGAAGGCAGGATGCCACTTTATTAAATTATCCAGCAAGAGAGTGTAATATTTTTTTGGCCACCAGGTGGCACTGAACACAAATCCTCCCTTAAATTATTTCATCAGTCTCTGGTACACATGCATTAGTCTCCCACCCTACCAAACCTAATGGGTCTGGGTGCCTCTTAGGAAAGAGAGAGAGGGGAATTAGAACCTACACTGTTTGCATTCTGACCCTAGACCAGGAGGTGATAAACATGGTTGAAAATTATTCAATAATCAGGAAAATTCTATGGTCCACTCATCATTTGTTAGGAATTTTCCTTCTCAAGCAACATGTCTCTCCAACCTCACAAATACATACTCATAAGCAGCTGCTTAGTGTGCTGCAGCACGCTGTGGTTTATTACACATAGGAAAAGATGCAAAGAAAATTGTTAAGAATTCCCTACATGAGGAATCTTCATCCAAAGGCCTTCCAACCTCCTTTTCCTCCTCCTTTCCTTTTTTTTTTTTTGACCTTCTCTGCTTTTTATTCCAAAGTTCCAGCAGGATAGTTCTAAAGCATTCTCCCTACACCAACTCCTCCTCATGAGTAGGACTCAAGGCAGTAGGGGGCAGGTAAGGTGATGGTATCTAATGTTCATTCTTCAGATCCTAGATAACAATAATGAAATTAAGAGGAGAGTGGTGTGAAGAAAAACCCTACCTCTGTTTGTTTAAATGACTGATGAGATTTTTTTAAAAAAAATGTTAGTTTCTAGTCGGAAATCTGGTCTTGCTACTCACATTGACTCTCAGTCACTGAAATTGGAAACACAGACTGCTGCCACCAACAAGACCTCAGTTCTTAAAGGTTGATGCACCTAGCCCATATGGCAGACAGATTGGTTGTTGTCCTTCACTTCGAAGAGGACCAAAATGATATTACCATGATAAAATGAAATTTCAGGGTGTCCAACTATGGCTGATCAAACCAATACAAGCTCAGAATGCTCTACCACAGCTTGGGCACAAATAGTCTGTGTGAATATGTGGGGTGGATATCCTAAATATGCACATCCTGCATTTACTTTGTGCTGTCTTAATTCTGCTTTGCTCAAAGAGCACAGCACCTTTTATGTGGGCATGCCATGCTAAGCGTTCCTATGCCAGTGTCTCCCATGTTGCAAGTCAAATCCAAAGTTTTTGAGAGAGACTTTTGAGAGTATCCTTGTATCGCTTCTTCTGACCACCATGTGATCACCTGCCCCATGCGAGTTCTCCATAAAATAGTCTTTTTGGCAAGCATATATTTTGCATTCGAACAACATGGCCAGTCCATTGGAGTTGCAGTCTCTGAAGCATAGTTTGAATGCTTGGCAGTTCAACTCGAGCAAGGACTTCAGTGTCTGATAACATCTCCTGCCACGTGATCCTTAGAATCTTCTTAAGACAGTTCAAATGGAAACGATTCATTTTCCTGGCATGGCACTAGTAGACTGTCCATGTTCCACAAGCCTGTAACAACGAGGGCAGCACAATGGCTCTGTAGACCTTCAGTTTGGTAGTCAGTTTAATACCTCTTCTCTCCCAAACTTTTCTTTGGAGCCTCCCAAATAGAGCTAGCTCTGGCAATGCATGCATCAACCTCATTGTCAATGTGTACATCCCTGGAAAGTTCACTACCAAGGTAAGTGAACTTATCCACAGCATTCAAAACTTCTCCATTTCTTGTAACCAATGGTTCCACGTATGGATGGTGTGGTGGTGGCTGATGGAGCACCTGTGTTTTCTTGATGTTAATTATTAGGCCAAAATTAACACAGGCATCAGAGAATTGATCCATACTTCGTTGCATCTCAGCTTCAGAGGTTTCATTGAGTGCACAATCATCTGCAAACAGAAAAGCATGCACCATCACTCCCTCCACTTTGGTCTTGGCTCGTAGCCTTTTCAAATTGAAGAACTTGCCATCAGTATGGTTGTTGATCTTGATCCTGTGTTCATCCTTATTGAAAGCATTTGTCACCGTGGCTGAAAACATCATACTAAAAAGCATGGGAGCAAGTACACAACCGTGTTTCACTTAATTGGTAACTGAGAAGGCACGAGAGAATTGCCTATTATCCAGAACCTGGGCAAACATGCTATCATAAAACTGACGTACAATATTGATGAACTTCTCTGGGCAACCAAATTTTGACATAACTTTCCATAAGCCCTCACGACTAACAGTGTCAAAGGGCTTGGTCAGATCTGCAAACATTGTGTACACACCTTTGTTCTGTTCCTGGCATTTCTCCTGGAGTTGTCAGGCAGCAAGCACCATATCAACTGTTCCTCTTCCTGAAGCCACACTGGCTCTCAGGTAGATGACCATCTTCCAGGTGAAGGATCAGCCTATAAAGGAGGATTCTAGCAAGAATTTTGCCAGCAATGACTAAGAGAGACATCCCCCTGTGATTGTCACAGGACAATCTATTCCCTTTACCTTTATAGAGATGGACAATGGAGGTATCCTTGAATTCCTGAAGGATAACCTCCTCTTGCCATGTAACCTGGAAAATTTCAGTCAGTTTTTGTATGAGCAATAGTCTCCCTACCTTGTAAATCTCAGCTGGAATAGAATCAGCACCAGGTGCTTTGCCACATGAAAGGAGCCTAATGGCCCTCAAAACCTCTTCTTCAGTTAGAAGTTTAGCTAAGGAGGGATTGACTTCAACCTGAGGTAAATGGTCAGAGGCCTCAGTGTTGATTGATGACGGTCTGTTGAGAACACTGTGGAAGTATTCAGTCCATCTCTCTAGGATCATGTCCTTATCACTAATCAGTGTGGCTCCATCAGCACTGAGTAGCTGTGATGCACCATAAGTTTTTGGTCTATAAATAGCTTTCAGGGAATCATAAAAACGCTTTGGATTGTTACTATCAGCATAAAACTGAATTTCATCTGCCTTCTTACTGAGCCAGGAATCCTGCATCTCTCTACTTTTGTTTGTACTTTGCTTCTGATGGAATTAAATGCTGCCTTCTTAGAGGTGGATGAACTATCCTGCTGGTAAATCTTGTGGAGTTCTTGTTTTTCATTTAGCAGCTTCTGAATTTCTCCATTATTTTCGTCAAACCAGTCTTGGTGTTTGTGAGTGTTCTGACCCAGATGAGCAAATGTAGTGCTGTACACCAAATCTCTGAAATCTGCCCAGTCCTTTTCTGCTCCTCTGTTGCCAACTGGGTGTTGGCTCAGCTTTCCCTTCAAGTTAGCAACAAACTGTTCATGCTCAGAGAAGAGCTCTAATTTGTTGACATTAATTCTTCTGGCAGTCATTTTGCCTTGGGGGCAGCACTTTTAATGAGTGTGAATATTTAGCCTGATGAAGTCAAAGGAAAATTTTATGAAGACCTAGAAACCCTTATCATCAATATGCCAAAAGAGGTCAAGCTTATAATTCTGGGTGACTTTAATGCTAGTGTCGGCCCAGACTACCAGACTTGGCAAGGAGTGCGAGGGAGGAATAGAATTGGAAACAGCAACAGCAATGGTCATTTGCTACTGAAGACTTGTGCATCACATGACCTCATCACCAACACTGTCTTGCATTTACCTAAATGCAATAAAACTTCATGGATGCACCGTTGCAGCAAACATTGGCATCTAGTAAACTACGTGATTGTAAGGAGAAGAGATAGACAAGATGTGAGAGTGACAAAGGCAATGTGTAGTGCAGAGTGCTGGACTGATCGTAGACTTATCCTTTCCAAGCTAAATATTCACATTAATAAAAAGTGCTGTCCTCAAGGCAAAATGACTACCAGAAGAAATTAATGTCAACAAATGGCAAACAGATAGCCCTAGCTCAAAGTTCCATGTTGCCATTTTCTGCCAAAATGACTGAGAAGAAGTCATTCTCAAAGTAAAAAGAAGTAAAGATTCAGACCTGTGTGACTGAGTAGAAATCTCATCCTCCCCAATCTTCTCACATGGCTTTCTGCCTGTATTTTTTTTTTAATGCCTGCTCTAACAGCCTCCTAGGGAGAGGAAAAGAGTGATCACTGGAAGCTGAATTACAGGTAAAGCAATACAATAATCAGAAACCAAGTTACCATCCCTTTTGCCAAATCATCATCATTAATGTCCCCAGTCATTGGTCAAAATGATTTATTATATAAATTACAAATAAACATTAATAATATAAATAATAGAATAGTTCTCTTGAGTAGTTCTCACTATAAAACTACTTTTTCTCATATGAAATTCATTGCAAATTTTATTGTATAATTGAAAAAGCAATTATCACCAAATTGCTTTAATAGATCCCTACCTGCATTCAGAACATAGATAAAGAGACCTCTTTTCACTGTCTCCATACCTCCAAGTAAGACCATTGGAATAGAAAAATCAGAATGTGGAATGAAAATATACAGAGAATATTGTAAATAATCTTTTAAGTTTTTCTGTTAATGTAAGGAAACATCTTGTTACCTTTTATTTAAATAAATACGTCAATTTGGTGGCATTCTGGTTAATGAAGGAAACACTAAGTGTAAAAGATTTATTTACTGATGTTTTTTTTCCAAGTAAAGAAAACTACTAGTTGGAAGCCACTTATCCTTAAATTACAGTACTCCAAATTTCCTATTATAATGAACATGCTGATAAAGTATAATTTCTGGCAAAAGACAGAACTTGGGCTAATGTTCCAAGTGAGGATCAGTTTAATTCAATTCAATAAGCTTATTTCCTATGTGATCCTGGGAAAATTACAACCATTCTTGGGACTGAGTTTCACCTATAGAAAGTGAGGTGACTGGATGGAATGATAACAGTATTCACATTTATAAAACACTCTGAGTTCTCTTTTTATCTTGTCAATAAATATTATTACTAATATTTTTGTTTTTAAGGCTAATTATTAGCTGTATTAGTTAAAAGAGGGCTTTTCTAATGGTTAATTTAATAGTATGTTCATCTGTTTATTAAGGATGAATCCATAGTAAATTAGCATTTATTTTGAGATTTCGTTTTATATCAGGGAGTCAGTCATAGCACTTATGTCAATTTACATTCTGTTCCACAGACCAATTCTTACCAAACTCAGGAATATACATTGGCATTTGTAATAGATAGCTAACTGATCTCTCCATGTTTACTCTTTCTTCCTTTCTTTAAGGCAGATTAATGCACCTAAAATGTACTTTCTTTTATACTTTTGTTCAGAAATACTTAGTGTTTGCCTTTTCCATATTAGTAGGCTCCAAATTTTTTTGATCACACTGTGCTAACAATTAAAAGGTGCATGAATTCCCAATTTCACTATATTTCCTTATTTATGCATTATATTCATATGGTTCTGCTATGCTAATAATTATGTACTTTGTAAACTTACACTAAAATGAAAGCTTTAAAATTGAATGAGATAAAACTAAAATTATATTTTATTCTGCTGTTAGTAGGTAGCTACTGGAGTTTACTGAAAAGGGAGATGACAGGGTCAGACTTGCAATCAAGAAAGTCATTTTGAGAATTCTGTGAAGGGTGGGTTGAAAAGGACAAAGACTTGAAGCAAGGAGTTTAATTAGCAGGCTGTTGTGATAGTCCAGATGAGATGGTGAGAGTCAGAACTGTGGTTACAACTGTGCACAGAGAAGGGAATAGATGTGAGAGATAGAGCACAGGTAGAAACAACATGATTTGACAACTAATTAGGTATACGGGATGAGTAAGACTAATGAATCAAAGAAGCTCTGATTAAAAGTTGAACGCTAGTTACTGTATTAAACTGAATCAGTGGAAGGAGTTTCCATCTTGGAAAAGATAGGCCCAATAAAATTTCTCCAGTAGACCACCTCTTTATAGTCCTATAGCTGACTAAAATAAATAGAGAGTACAAGATTCCACTGTGCTTATTGTCTATTGATTTTTAAAAATTGGATAGTACAGAATGCCTCCTTAGAATGTCCTTCAACTCAGGATCTCCTATGCATCTGTTAAATTCATAAGATTATATAAAGAATGAAACAACAAAGAAAATTTTATATTATGAATCTCCAATTATGTCAAGCCAGGCATCAAAAAGAATATCTACATACAAAATGTATAGTAAAGGTTCCTAAGTATGGATTGTGTGTGTTTTGCCAATGAATCTTTCACTATCGTGTACATTCTAACACAGTGGCTAGCACGTAGTAGTTAAAATATTTGTTGACTGATTGACTGAATCATGGCAAACATAGTCAAGATGGAAGATCCCTACGGATGATGATGACTTTAGACACTACTCAACTTCAGAATATTGTTGAGCCTTCTAAAGGATGTACATAATTGGTCTAGTTATTCACACAGGGAAGACCAATTGGATGAAGAATGAACACTGGATTTGGAGTCAAAGGATCGGATTTAATCTTGGACAAATCACTTAAACTCTTTAGGCCTCCATATCCTTATCTGGGAAGTAAAAATATTGGCCTTTATGACCATGGATGTCTTTTCCCACTCTAATCTGTGATCCTAAGAATGCTGCTTTGGTTTCCATAGTATAAGTATTTTAAGGATAATATGTCAAACACTGAACTACTGTTTAGATTGATTTTGTTTCCTGCTGATTTAATATGTTCCACTGTTCTATTTGTCTGCTTTTCAATTAGTACAAAATAGTTTCACATTGTTACTGTTTACTAATATAGTGTGAGGTCTGGTGACACCATTTCCCTTTCATTTGTACATTTTTCTCATTATTTCTCATAAGATTCTGGACTTTTTGTCCTTCCAAATGTAATTTGTTAGTATGTCTTTTATAAAAATTTCTCCATAGTAATTTAATTGGCATAGCACTCAATCTATAAATTTAAGTAATAAATTAATTTGTATTATATTGACACAACCAACTATGAGAAATAGATTAGCTCAAATTTTTATCTATAAGTAATATTTATGTGTATGTAAATATTTCGTGAATCATCGATTTGTGCAATATTTAGTTATTTTAAATGGAGTTCTTATTGTTCTTGATTTTGTTTAATATTTCACTGAAATACTAATGATTTTTGTAGATTTATTTATCTTACTAACTTTTTTGGCCACTATCTCCATGAGTTTCTATAAATATTTTGTAGGATTTGCCAAGTACCCTAGCTTTCCATCTTAAGTTTAGTTTTGTCTCCTCGTTACCAACTTTTTCCTTTGATTTTATTCTCTGGTCTTATTAAAATAGCTAGCACTTTCAGAAATATTCCAAATGGTATTCAGTAGAGGGAGTATATTGCTTTACTCCTGATCACACTGAGAAAGTTTCTGGTGAAGAAATTCTTAATTTTTTTTTATTATGAATCACTTTGGCAGTCTCGGGGAATCTATGAACTCTTTCTTAGAAGAGTGCTTTTAAAACCATTGAATAAAATACTTAAGATTATAAGCCAATTATACAGAAATGCAAATATCTATTAAAGTTCATGGATTTCAGATAAAGAATCCCTATGCTAGTGTTTAAACTTTTAAAGCACTGAAAAATCTTAATTTTTTTAAAAAAGTGTCTTTAACATTTTTATTCAAAGTTTTCAATTCAGAATTCTATCCCTCCTTCCCCTCCCTACTCCCTGAGACAGTGAACAATCAAGGATAAATTATACATGTGCAATTATGTAAAACATTTCCACATTAGTCATTTTATGCAAGAAGACTTGAATAACATTTTTAAGAAAGTGGAAAACAGCATCTTCAAGTTTGTACCCAATCAATATCAGTTCTGTGTATTGCTGAGAATGTCCAAGTCATTCACAATTCTTCACTGAACAATATTGCTGTTATTGTGTACAATATTCTCCTAGTTCTGTGTACCTAACCATGCATCAATTCATAGAAGTCTTTCCAGGGTTTTCGGAAATCATCCTGCTTGTCATTCTGAAAGTCTCTTGCTTGTCAAAGAGTCTAGTTTAAAATGAAGTCCTTTATTTTATTTATTTTGTACATATTAACAAAAGTCCCTTCCATTCCTATAATGTTTGGGTTTTCTTTTCTTTTTTCGCATGTGTGCTATATTTTGTCAATAGTTTTTTCTGTATCTATCGAAATATTCATGCATTTTAAAAATATTATTTGCATGATTGATTATATTGATTATATATTTGTCTTGGGACATCTTCAAATTTTAATTTCCATTTCTTTGTCTCCCTGCTAAGTTTTGTTCAAAATATACTGATTTATGTGAGTTTATTTTACCTTTGTGACTTTTCTAAAGCTACTAATTACTTCATTTAATTTTTTAATTGACCGTAGGATTCAGATATTTGCAAAAAGATAATTTTGTTTCCTTTTGTTTATACTTTTTCTCTCAATTACTTTTTTTTTGTCTAACTGATATAACTGGCATTTCTGGAATCATGTTAAATTGTAGTGGCGATGTTTACATTCCCCTTAATCATAATCAAAAGGCTTCTAGTCTGTCCCCACTACATATACTAGTGAATGTTGGTTTTAGGTAAATATTATTTACTATTTTATTGAAAGATCCATTTATTTCTGTTTTTTAATGTTTTTAACCAGAAATGAATTTTTTATTTTGTCAAAAGATTTTTTATCATCTATTGATACTTTTTGTGTTAATTCTATTATTAATATGATCTATTATATTTAGAGTTTAACAAGTATTGACCTAAGCCTGATTTTGCAGGTATAAATCCATTCTGGTCATATTCTTTTTGATATATTACTGTAGACTGTTAATATTTTATTTAAAATGTTTGTGTTTATTAAAGATATTTGTCTGTGGTCTTCTATTTAGAACTTCCTTGGTGGTAGTATCAAGACCATGTTTGTGTCATAGAGAGAATTTGATAGAATCGCTATTTCTGTTTATAAATCCATTTAATCCTAGCTAATTCCTACAAAAGAATCTAGAGGAGATCAAAGCACACCACATTATAAATAACCAATTAGCAGAAAGTCAAATACTTTCAAAAAGTAATGACAGAAAGTAAAGAAAGGATAAAGCAAAGTAATATTCAGAAATAAAATGTTACTTTTAGATGGCCAGGGCTATTCAAGGATATGAATTTGGGGTGGGAGAATATTTATGTTGGTTTTACTTTCTTTTAAAAAATATCTCACAAATGATCTATGGAACAAGGAAAAACAACGAGCATATCATTTGGCTCTTGAACATGAAAAATAAAATTACTATTATGGGGACACACACATATACTTAATAAAAGGAAAGCCAAAGAAATTAATACTTCTTAATGGGATGATATTATGTATTTTAATAAAAAGAAAACATTTAGTTGAATGTATAGGTTATACATATAACAAATATTTATAAAATGAATGAAAATAATGGGATGATAGTGATTAGTGAAAGGAAATAGAGAGGACTATACATATTACTTGAGAGTATGTGGAACCTTTACAAAAATGACCATATATTAGGACATAAAATCTCAAAAACATATACAGAAAAGCAGAAATATTAAATGCACTCCTTATTAATAAAAATGCAATAAAACTATGCTCAAAAAAAAAGATTAAATTTTTTAAAAAATCAAAGTAGAGATAAAAGAAACTGAAATTAAAAAAACCAACAATCCCCAGCTCTGACTTAATGAATATAATTAGTAATGGGTGATTTTTAAAAAACAATTAAAATGCTAGGTAACTTGACTATTTTTTAAATAGAAGAAAATCAAAAATAAGTATGTTAAAAATTGAAAAACAAAGAATTTAAAAAATGAAAACATATTTAAAGATTAGTTTGTCCAGCTCTACGTCAGTAAAACCAAAAATTTAAATGAAATGGTTGAATATGTTCGGCAATATTAAATGCCCAGGTGAATAAAACAAGAATATAAAATATATAAAACTCAGTCTCAGAAAAAGAAAACAGTATTTTTTTTTTGAGGATCTACTAATATCAGACATGTCTGCCTTTTGTTCTAGATTCTCTAATCTGGTTAGACTTAATAATTTCTTGCTTAAGAGCTCTATTTTTATCCTTAATTCTTTTATATTTTCATTTATTTCTTGGATTTCTGAATTATTTTGGAGTTTGTTTTTTTTTTTTTTTTTTAGGAGACCTGCATCATTTTTTACTTTAGGAAATTGTGACTCATTTTTCTTTAGTGTGAAAATCTTGCCCACTGAAATCAATCTTTTCTTCAAATATTTTCACGTTTCTCTTTAGCTTTTGTCTTTCTCAATCGCTCAGCTGATCCCGCCCCCCCCCATCCTTGCTGAAAACTATTTAATTATTATCAAATGAAAATGTGCCATTTCCCCACCCTTGCTGCCTGTTCTCTATTGTCTGAGATCCCCAGGGTTGAATAATCCCTGTTTCTTTCAGAGAATACCAATTAAGATACTATTGCAGGAAGACTCTGAGAGGTCCTTGTATTAGGGCCTAAACTCTACCTTTATCAGTCCACTCATTTGGGTTCTAATGTCTTTTCTGCAACTGATTTCTTCAGTTCCTATGCTGACCCCTGGGGACTGATCTTGAAGTTCTTTGAGGAGGAGCCTTTAGATACTACTAACAGAAGTACTCTACCTGATGAGTTTTGGATTTCATTCTCTTCTCCACCTTGCTCCAATTCCTTCTATGCTATAATTGATTGTAATTGGCAGTATATCTCTAGTCTCTTTCCTCTATATTCTTGACGACAGTTCTATGCTTTTTCCTTCTCCACTTTCCTGGAACCCAAACTATACACTCCTCCATAAATGCTACCTTCCCTTTCTCTCAGAACCATGTGTTCATCTAATTCATAGGTCTCAACCCTCCATGGGAGTGGGAATTCTCTTGGAATGCAGCTACATGGTTAAAAATATGCTCTGGAACATATAATAGCATGTAGTTGTGACCCTAGGAAATTATAAAGGGGTTAACTTTGAAAGATGGATGCTTAAAACTGCAGGAGTCAGAGGGATCCTGCAGCCACCTGGGATGATTTCTGTGCTATGGGTGCAGGCAAGACAATAAGTGTTGAAAGCACCTGGAATGACTGACTGGCAAGTTTGTCCTTGATAATTTTTTTCCTGTAAGAATTACCTTAATGATAGGTTATTTCACTTTTCTTCTTTTTTCCTGAATTTTCAGATTTTGGGAGCTTTTTATTTATTTTGTTTGTTTGAAAGAGAGCCAACCCCAGGAAACCTCTCATCCACATCATGTTTCAGGATTCTCTCTAGATGACAGCAGGGCAGCTAGGTGGTACAGTGGATAGGACACCAGTGCAGGAGTCAGGAGGACCTGAGTTCAAATCTCACCTCAGACACTTGACACTCACTAGCTGTGTGACCTTTGCCTCATCCTGGGTCATCTCCAGTCATCCTGATGAATATGTGGTCACTGGATTCAGATGGCTCTGGAGGAGAAGTGAGGCTGGTGACCTGCACAGCCCTCCCTCACTCAAAACAAAGTCAAGTGCGCCTCATGTCATCATTTCTCTGATGGCATGGTCTTCTTCAGCAACGAAGGACAAACATACACATACGGATGACAGCATGTTGCCAATGAAAACAGAATAAGTGTTATAAGAGATATTATCATTGAAATTTATCATCAGTAAGGGAGATAGGCAGATCATGAAGCATGAACAAAGGACATCCAATGGCTAGCCTATTGGTATATAGGTTATCAAATGATCTAGACATTAGCCCCTATTGGATGGAAATCCTATAGAAGATTTATGGCATTATAAAGAATCACAAGGAATTGAAAAGCATAATTGGGTTGTGATTTGCTTTCCTGGAGAGAGTACCCACATCCATGAGAATGCAAATCCATTAAAGTATTGAAGTGCAAATATCTTATCTTCCCAACTAGAATTATGGGATCATAGATTTAGGGCTGGAGGCTTAGAAATCTTCTAGTCTAATCCCTAATTTTACAGATGAGGAGATAGAGAGCCAGAAAGGATAAATAACTTCCCCAAAGTTAGGCAGATAGTAAGTGGCAAAGCCTGGGATTAAAACCCAGCTCCCTAATTCTAGGGCCAACACTTTTTCCATTGTGCCATTTATGAGCTTTGACAGGATAGTGAACTCCTTGAATGCAAGGTTTCTTGTTTGTTCTCTTTTGTATCCTCTGTACTTTTTATTGCACATGTAAATCACTCAATAAATTATTTCTTGAATACTGGGATCAGTTATAACCAAAATCCTTTCAAATATATAATTAAATTTTGGATCAAAAACCTAAATAAACCTATATCTACTCATATATTTCCTCTTCCCTCTCTTCTGCCACCACACAAACATATTTTATCTTTAAACATGATATATACACTACTGAGACTACAAAACTTTCCAAAACCTTTCAGCTCTTACTGTGGTTATAATATGAATGTGCTAGTAGTCAAAATGACTGCTTTTCATTGTACACACTTTTAAATCCACATCTATTAAGATTGTCAGATTCCAGAAGAATTTTCTATCAGTTCTGTTTATTATAGTTTAATGTGTCAGGGATAGCCTGTGTACATGAAATTCAGCTAATATTCAAACTCCATTTTTGCCCATCATTTTAATTCTTCCCATTAGCAGAACTGCTAGCTAAATAGAACTGAATGATTTGTTTCCTATACTTCTCCCTGCCTTTGGCCTCCAGGATGCTTCAAAGACCAAAAGTGGGAGTGAAAAGGTGGGAAATAAGAAACAATGGACTGGATCATCTACAAATGGAATTTTTGAGGTCTGGATGAATGTTAAAAGACTGAGATTTTACCATTTTTCAAAATAAGATGGAAAGCCAGTTCTGTTCTAAGGAAACCTGGTATTTCTTGAATTGATTGTTAGAGACTTTGTGTCTGGACTTTCCTGATTTGCCTCAGGAAAATAGGACCACAGCCCACCACGGATGAGACTACTGAAATCAAAATCCTCAATATTTAACTCGAGCTGTAGTTCAAGAATCTAGTTCCTTTTGGCTAAAAATGGCATCATTCCTGGTCCAGGAGAAGGGAAAGCAAAGGAGCTCTGTGTTTGATCATTTCTTAATACATGCCAAGAGAATGGGCTTCATCTAGTCAAGAAGCACGTTCGTCTTGTCTTTTTGTCTCTACATGGTAGATCTGTTTGACTTGATTTGAAAATATGCCTCATATTAGTACAATAAGGCATGACTAGGAGGTACTATATCAACTAATTCCTGACACTTTGATAATTATTGTTTCTTTAACTGATAGTACTATATAAGTTCAAAGGAAAACTAAGGTATATGAATCCATTTAATGTTACCTATAATCATTATGCTCCTTTTACTTCATGGATTTTGTATTTTCCTTGAGGCATAGTTCAAAGGAAGCATGGTGTAGTGGTAAGAGTCCTGGACTTAACACAAGGAAATTTAGGTTCCTGTCCTTGAACGCTTACTAGTGGACCACATTGCAGATGTCTGTAGTATGTATTTCACAGGGTTTTTGTGAAGGTAAAATTAGGTAATGAGTATAAAGTACTTTGCAAACCTTAAAACCTCATTTGAGCAACAGTCATACTTATTATCATATGTAATAAATATTGTTGAATGAATGGGTGGCAATGTTTTTTTCTTTCTTAATCTTAGCTTCAGCCTCTACAATCTTTTTATGCTCATCTCACTCGAAGATATTACAGCATTATAGAGGACAAATGAAGGACACCTTGCTGGATGGAGAATTTTAAATTCCTTCTTGAGGACAAAAACTTCTTATGTGTGTTTTACTACTGAGGATAGCCTCACGTAGTTTAACAAAGGATCAGTGGTCATGGTGGAATGCTTATACTCAGGACTGGAGTGTACATTTCTTCTATTATCAAGACAATTGGATGATTGAGAACAGCACTCTGGAAAGAAGCCAGGTATGTGTCTGAATCACCAGCCACCAGGCTGCGAGAGTCATTAGAATTGCTCATGAGCAACCAAATGCTCTGGCTTCTTTCCACAAAGCAATTGGAGGCTATGGGAGCCCTGAGAGACGTGGCTTGGTTGAAAGTCTTCTTTTCCTTTTCCAGTATCCAAGCCATCTTTTCCTCAATGGAAATGTTAAATACACAGCACGTCTCTGCATGGGACACCCCCCTTCAGATGTTAGGCCATTCGAGGTACCCGTGACCAGCTCCACATGAGACAACCTCAAAGGGTTCAGAGGTTGTAGTGTTAACAGGCCACACACAGTCTCATGTGCTTGGAGAGAATCTTCTGTTGGTAAGAATTGGTGTAGGCAATTTTAAAATTAGGCAGAGACTAACAAATTCCTCTGGCTCAGCTGCAGTAACCACAGATGTAAGAACCCGTAGAGAAGAGTTTTGCAGTCTAGATGTTTCAATAGAACAGACTCAGTTTAAATGTGAGGGTGAAAATGGTTCTTTTGTTTCTAAACTTTGAAAGGTTGGGTGGTGCTAATGCTTGTAAATAGTTGCTGAAAATATCAGAGCTGCAGAAAATAGCTGGCTTTGGACAATATATCTGCTTTTGTTATTTTGCTTTAGAAAATCTAAATATTGTTTTTTTCCTTTACCTAATGTTAAAAAGAGACATCGTCTGTTTTATCTGATGACCTGCATTCATGAAGTTTCATCTGTCTTGTTGCCCAGATCTCCTCACTCCTGCATTCTTACCCTGAGTCAAAATGAGTAAATGAATCATGATTTCATTATTCTATCTGCAATAAACATTCATTTTTCAACGTAGCATTGTAAGTTGGCTAGACTCATTCCCAAATGTTCTTCAGAGGAACCTACAGTTGTCTGACAAGGATGTCCCTAAGGTGAAGTCCTTCACACCCTGAGGGGACTTGGGTGGACCAAGTCTAATCCCAACTTTTTGCTGCCTGCCGTATTAGTCATCCCCAAAGTGATTTCCCAACCATATCTTTTTTTCCACTAATATTCATATAACACTTTAAGATTTGCACAATGCTTTACAAATATTATCTTATTTTATCCTGATAACAATCCTAGGAGGCAGGTGCTACTATCATCCCCATTTTACAAATGGGAAACCAAGGAGAATAGAAGTTAAGTGACTTGCCTAGGGTCATACAGGTAGTAAGTATCTGAGGTTGGATTTCAGTTCAGGTCTTTGAGACTCTGGGTCCAGGATTTATCTAGTGCACCAGAAAGTTGCCTCAGAGTTATTTCTGTAACTCTTCTACATCTCTGGGCAAAAATGTCTCCTAGGCTCATGAAGAGCCACATATAATTTTCTAGTGATCTAGACTGCCCATACCATTAGTTTAAGTAAACAAAACACACACACACACTCTCACACACACACCTCTCAGAATATTTGGTTTTCCAAAGGTTAGACATAAAAGTGGTTGCTTTGGGTTATTAGGACCCTCTCTAAGTTGCCACTATAATGACTGGTGCTTCTGAGTTTGCTCTTTTATTGGCTCATAAATTAAGAACTGGGAGGATCCTTCACAGAGGAAGATGCAGACAAAAGAATTGGATTTCTTGAGGTCTCCCAGTTTGTACATTGCAGAGCCAAGTGGTGAAGACAGATCCTATGACTCTCATACCAGCCCTGCTGCTATTTCATGACTGCCTCTTAGATTAAAAACTTCTTTTCCTTCTTGACAACAGATCAATCAAACCTCCTTCTCGGTTACATTGGTTTTGACCTTTATTGAAAAATGTTCTCTTGCCATGAAATCCTGAATCTTTCGGACCTGTTCCTCGTATGCAAGGACAGAAGATGTGGAGCCCTTCAGAGATGTGAAAATGAGTTTTTCTTGCCATGCCAAGTCAGAGTAAGAGGGAGGAGCAGATCTAAGCAACACTTTCCCTCATTTACTTGCTGGGAGGAAAGTGAAGTGTAGCAAATAAGGCTTTTTTTCGAGATCTGCTAAATTCTTAAGTATTTCCCCAGATACTGGATCAGACCATCAGTAATCTTCATGCCCACATCTAGTCCCCAGTCACACAAGATGTAGTCCTGATTATCACAGAAATGCAGGTTTAGAGCTAGAAGGAATCTTAGAGATGGCATTGTCTAATAGTCTCATTTTATAGAGAAGGAAACAGACTCAGAAGCTAAGTGACCTGTCTAAGGTTACACAGATAGCAAGTAACTGGGACAAGATCCTACAAAACCAAACTCTCTGGCTTCACTTTAAATGCTTTTTGTGTTAGATCATACTGCCTTTATTATATCGAGGAAAGGAAGGGCATCTTCCGTATCTTTTCCAAATATGTAGATGAAGTTCAAATGCATATGTTTGCCTTCACAGTAGACACCAATTGTGAAATAGAGACAATCTGCCCTCCCTTCTCTGTCCCTCTCTCTCCAAGAGCTAGACTCTGCCCAGGGGCTTGTTGCTTCTTCACTGCTCAGTGTTTCCATTTTAGTCTGTTCTCTTGTTTTCATTTAACCCTTTTGCCCATTCTCATGATCGCCAAATACTGCCAAAGAAAAAGAACAGAATTGATCTTGTCCCCAAGTGGAAGCAATTTTGTGAGCCTTTAGCATCAGTTCCAGAAAGTTTCCGTTTTGGGTTCTAGGTCACAGAATAGGGCACAGCAGAAACTTTCCAAGAATATTAACCAGTGTTGGAGAAGGACTGAGTTTGTTAGGAAAAGAAAATTAAGCCATACAGAGGTCACTGGAAAAGGAAACAGAGGGGAAGAGTTTTGGCTGCAGGATGTTTCTTAAGAATACTTCAAGGTCATCACAAAGTGCTCATTGCCCTTCAAAAATGCTTTCCTCCAAACCAAAACTCTGAAGAGAGATCAGAGATCCTTGTTCCCCTCTTCTCCACCCCCACCCCAGAACCTGCTGCCAGCCCAGCCTGGGGTCTGCTTCTTTATCCCTTTATGTATATTAGATCCTCCTTGGCTCCTCCTTCCACAGAGCAAAGAATGTGCCAATAATCCCTGCCTTCATGGGCCACTGGGAGATATACATATTTCATATTTACGTATATGCACACATATATGCATGTGTGTATACATATATGCACACACACATGCAATGTACACATATTATACATGTACACATATACATGTGCATATATGTACATGTGTATATGTAGAGAGATGTCAATATATGTATATATGTACATATGTGGGTGTATATGTATATCTGGAGAAAGAGATGGAGTAGTGTGTGTGTGTCTGTATGTATGCGTGTATGTTTTACTGGGTATCCCATATACATGTGACATATAGTAGGGGAAAGAGCCTCCAATTTCGATGAATGAGAGGGGAAAGAAGAGAGCCTGCTAAGAAGAAAATAAAGTGTTTTTTAATGGTCTTATGGCACTGGGGAAAAAATATTGAGACTTTAAAAATATGCTTCCCTCCCATATGTGCTAATAATGTAAATGCTGTCATTATATATCTCTCTAGTTTTAAGTCTTTATCTCCTGCTAAAATAAAAATACTACAAAGGGAAGGATGGTACATTAAGCATTATCAGTTTTTTACATCTACAATTGAAGGAAAGCTAGGTGGTGCAGTGGATACAGAGCCAGCCCTAGAGTCAGGAGGGCCTTAGTTCAAATTTGGCTTCAGACGTTTACTAGCCATGTGACCCTGAGCAAGTCACTTAACCTCTCTTTGCCTCAGTTTCCTCAGTGTAAAATGGGTAAAAACAGTGTAAAAACAGCACTTATCTCACAGCATTGTTGTGAGGATCAAATTAAATAATATTTCTAAAAAGCACTTAGTACAGTATCCAGCATAAAGTAGATACTGTACAAATGCTTATTCTTGCCCCCTCTCTTTTAAAAATTTAGTTTTCCCCCCTAATTTTATGTCTAACTATTTTAATACCTGTATTTCTATTTCAGAAGGATAAGTTGGAAATTTGACCAATCTATTGGTGAAGCACACTAACAGCTTTAAACCCACTGTCTGGATCACACAGCGGTAGTCTTAGCAAAGTCATTCTGAACAGGCAATGCATTAATGCTTCACATGCCTATAATTTTTAAAACTGTGGTTGCTGTTAGCCATCAGTGCAAACTGCCACCCCCTGAGTCCTTAAAAAGGTCTTTGCAGCCAATTTTCTTTTTTAATCATCTGAACATCCTCCTCCTGATGCAGAGCTCCAAACTTGCCAAGCTGATGCTCCCATGACAGTCTATCTCAGGAGTATACTTTAAGCCTCAGTTTGGTAGCTTGGGTCAGAACTTGTCCTCACAAAGGAAACTTTGGAGTTTTTTGGAGTAAGATTTTAGTAGATATGCAAAGCAAACTATAAAGTATCAGTAGTAATGATCTACCTGATACTATTTTTTTAAAATATATAAATTCCTCTTGATCTTGTTGGCTCTAAATATTGAAGAATACATGATCTCTTAATAGATTCTTTTCATAAAGTTAAGGGAATGTGTTTTTATGATACTGTAGTATATTATACCATACTGGCAAGTGGTGTAGAGTGGATAGTGGATACAAGACTTAGAGTCAGGAAGACTCATCTTCCTTAGTTCAAACATGGTCTCAGACACTTACTAGCTATGTAACCCTGGGCAAATCACTTAATCCTGTATGCCTCAGTTTCCCCATCTGTAAAATGAACTGGAGAAGGAAATGGCAAAAACACTCCAGTATCTTTTCCCAGAAAATCTCCAATGGGAGTCATAGAGATTCAAACATGACTCAAAACTACTGAGCAACAAGTATGTAAGCATTGTAGTTGAACACAAAATTAAAGTAATGGCTAAAAATGGAATTTTTCTTATAATTTTTTTCATTCTGGACCTAAGCCTACTAACTCAGGTACAGGATAGAAATTTTACTGATGATGAATTTGAGTTCCAGATGAGTGTTGAGACCTTTTCTACCTTACTATGGCTCCATTGTCAAGTTAATCTGGTCAGTTTTGGTACACAAAATATGTCCATCAATGGTTGGAAGATGTTTGAAACCAAAAAATCTGTTCCTTGGCAGGAATCGGGACTTGGAATCTAACTCTTGACTTTTGCTCTTTGGTCTGGTAAGGGCTGACAAGTTACACCTTGATGATTTATCTTCCTTGGCTGACATTTTTAAAAAATAGTGTTATCCTTACAGTCAATGCTGGGCTTCACATTTCCTTTAGTTACTGTTGAATATTACCTTTTCCTTTACCTCATATCAGAAGAAGAATGCCAAGAAAATCTGTTTGCAAGAATATCTAAATCATAATTAAACTTTTCCTACTGTGTGAAGGGTAGAACCACAAAGATATAACTTTGGGTTTCATTTCTTTTCTCTCCCTTCCTTCCTTCCTTCCTTCCTTCCTTCCTTCCTTCCTTCCTTCCTTCCATTCTTTCTTTCTTCCATGAATGATGATTTTAGAATGCTGCTTTATTTCAAGTTTCATTAAAACATAGAACAATGTCATATGCAAAAAGGTTTTTTTGATTCTTAAAAAACATATGCATTACTAAGATAATAGGGAGAAAAAAATCTAAACATATTTTTACACTTTCTTTACATTCCTTTGTGAAGAGCTGCACATTTCATTTTTGGACCTCCACTTATACTTTTTGCCATCTCTTCTGCAAATTTTTTTCTATTATACTCTTTCTTTTTTTTTCTTTTTTTTAATCTTTATCTAATTTTAGAGAAATACTAAAACAAATATATAATAAGAAAGGAAAAAGAAACATTGTAAACTTAAATATTAAAACTTAAATACAAAATAAGAAAAGAAAAACATCATATGCACGACAGAATGTAAAAGAGGGTTCAAAATATATAGCAATAAACTTCTATTTCAAGAAAGCCTGTGTAATAAATACTAAGCATTGTGTTGAGAGCTGTCCATCTTTTGCTTCCTTTAAGTTTTCTTTTGTTCTCTACTATGCACTTTTTATTTTGTTCTTTCTCCTCCCTTCCTCCCCATCCTCTGTCCCTAGAAGGCTACAATTAAGTGTGGATATATTTATAAATATATAGATATATACATACACATATATAAACATATACTTTCCCTAATAAATTCTACTCCTGATCTTTGTTTTTATGTTTGTGTGTATCTCTTATTTCCTTCCTGATTCCTCTCTTTCTACCTACTACCTTGCCCTCCTATTACTTAACCTATCTGCCCCCCAGGATTCCTGCCTTATCCTCCCATTCCCATTAATCTTTTATACCTCCATTTAACCTGTTTCCTCATCCTTCCCTTTAGAAGATCCCTCCCTTATCCTCTCCCCTCTACCTATCCCTTTAATGTTTTATTTCTTTCTGAATTTAGGAGACTTTTATACTCTTTTAGATAAATATGTGTTGTTTCCCTCTTCATCCCATTCCTGATGAAAGTAGGTTTCCAGAACTAACAGCCCTCTTTCCCCATCTAATTCCTCTGTGTTAGTTCTTCCTCTCATACCTCATTTATATAAGATAATTACTCTTTTTAGCTGTTCCTAAAAGGTTTTACTTTTAAAAGTCATATCATACTCAGTTTTACCACAGTTTTTCTTATGAACTACCCAATTACTAATAACAATCTTAGACATACATTTTACATTTTATATACATGAAAGGTAAATAGTCTGTCATATTGAGTCCCTTGTAATTAGTCTTTAATACGTACCTTATATTTCTCTTGGCTCTGGTATTTTGAATCTTCTATTAAGTTCAGGTCTTTTTTTGTTTTTAACGAAGTTCTGAAAGTCTGACAGTTCATTAAATGTCCATTCTTTTTCATTCAGGATTATGCTGAACTTTGCTGGGTATGATATTTTCAGCTGGAATCTCAGTTCTTTTGCTCTTTGATATATAGTTTTGCAAGACTTGCAGTCTTTTAGTGTTGCCGCTGCTAGATCTTGTGTGATTCTAATTGTGTCACCCCCATATTTAAATTTTTTTTCTTGTTGTTCTGAGCTCTTGTTTCTCTGGGCTGGGGATTTTGGAATTTAACTACAATATTCCTGTGGCTTTTCTTTGTAGAATCTTTCAGATGGTGATCAGTGGATTTTTCTGTTTCTACTTTCACCTTATGTTCTAATGGTTCAGGACACTTTTCTTTAATTATTTCTTGTATTATTGGATCAAGATTCTTTTTTTTTTTTGTCATAGCTTTCAAGTACTCTGATTATTCTTATGCCTTTTTTCCTTTTGAACTATTTTCCAGATCAGTTGTTTTTCTTATGAGATATTTCACATTCTCTTCTATTTTTTCATTCTTTATATTTGGTTTTATTATTTCTTGATCTCTCATAACTTTGCTGGCTTGCCCTTGCCCAATTCTGATTTTCGAGGAGTTGGTTTTTTCTTAAGATTCTGGATCTCCTTTTCTAATTGGTTGACTTTCTTTTCATAATCTTGTTTTTCCTGGATTGTTCTTTCTGTTTGTTTTTCCTCAATCTCTCTCATTTGATTTTTAAAGTCTTTTTAAAGTTCTCTGAATTCTTTTACAGCAGGTGACCATTTGATGTTACTCTTTGGGATGAAAGAGGATTTCTTTGCTTTGGTATCCTTCTCTGAAGATTAATTTCACTCTTCTCTATTGCCATAGTAACTCTTCATAGTGGGATTCTTTCTCCTCTGCCAGCACATTTTTTTTTTCATTTGTGGTGGCTTAGTTTTTATAATCACCTTTAGTCCTGGGATATGGGAGATGGTGCCTCTGGCCTCAGACCCTCCATCAGTTGTCCGCTCTGGCCTGGAACTAGAATGAAGATCTCCAACCTTCCGTAAGTGCCTACAGCCAGCAGTGTCCCTGCCCCATTACTTCTGCTCTCACGAAGTATCTCCACAGCACAGCTGTGTCTGACTTTCCTTGTCAGCCGATGTTCCTTTGACCTTCCCCAGCTCAAAAACCCAACTCCCATCACTGTCCCAGGGGTAAAAGTTCCTGTGGCTGAGTTGGAGGCAGCCTCCCAACCCAGCTTACCCCAGGCTTTGCCACTTATTGTTTAAGTGGACCTAGGACCTAGCCTAGAGGTGTTTACAATGACCAAACCTCATCCTGGGATTTGTCTTCAGATCTCCTCCAATTGTCTCAGGAGCACCCCTATTCTGACCCTACTCATTTATTGTTACAACTCTATGTTTGTCCTGAGGCACTATTTTATCTCTTTTGTGGGGGAAAATCTAGAGAGCTTAGAATTTTCTGACCTATTCCACTGACTTGCTTCCCATTGTTTACCAGCAAAGTTTGAACCTCTGATAACAGCATTCAAGGCCACCTACAGTCCAGCTCTCACCTCTCTTTCTAACCTTCTCTATTAGTATTCTCCTTTTTCTTTTTTGTCACTGACCCTTTGTTCACATTGGCTCTCCATGACTGGGATAAATGAATAAATGCTTCTTGCACCCCAGACAATAACCATGTCAGAGTTCATCTTTTCTTCAATTAGCTGCCTCTTTTTCAATGAAGTTTTCCTTGACCTTTTTCTCCACTGAAAGTAATCTCTCTCTTCAGATTCCTATTGCACTTTGACTAGTTCTCCTTTGCTATATCACATTTTACTTTGTATCATATTTATTCATGTATTTTTATTCTCATCGCTTATTATAACCTTAGGCATTAAGCCTAAGTAAAGAGTGTATCACTTTATGCTGGTTAGAGTTCTAAATCTTTCAAAGTAGTTTGTCTTTACAATATTACTCTTGTAACATTGTATAAATTGTGCTCCTGGCTTTAGTGACTTTACTCTGCATCAATTCATGAGTCTTCCCAGGTTTCTCTGACCCCCTCTCCTTCATTATTTCTTAGAATACAAAGTTATTCCATCACATTTATATATTATAATTTTTTTGGCTATTCCACAGTTGAGGGGAACCCCTTTGAATTCTCATTCTTTGCCACCTCAAAAAGACCTAGAAATATTTTTGTACATCCTTATAAGAGTTGTTTTATTTCATATTAATCACTCATTTGATCTACTCTCCATCGAATTCTTCCTTCTCTCTTTTCCCTCTAAATTTCCCTGTTGAATGAAATGCAGTACTGTACTCAACTATATTTATGTATGTGCATCCTTCTCTCCTTTGACCAATTCAGAAGAGAGTGAGGTTTGAGTGTCAATCACTCCCCTACACCCCTTCCTCCTTATTTGTACAGACTTATACTTGTATACTCTGATTATATGAGATAATTGGTTTTCCCTAACCTTCCTTTCCCTTCCACCCCTAGTATATTCTTTTCTCACTCTTGCTTTAGTCATTAGCTTCTATTTGGTTCAGTCTAATTTTCATGAAACTTGTTGCTTGGTCAAGTTTTTGTACCTCTTTTACCAAGCTATCAGTTCCCTTTCCTACTCTTCCTTCCATAGCTCTCATTTCTTTACGCTATTTTCCTCTAAGTGCTCCCTTTGAAAACAAACAGTTGTTTAACTTCTTCCTGGAATTCTCATTGAACCTATGTTGAAGCTGTGTTTTTCTTTGAGGATTTGCTTGTTGATGTCATGGCACATTCTGTCTTTTTGGATTTGTATCTTAAGCATTTCTGTCATCATACTACTTTTCATGGTGGGATTCTTTTCTTTGCTCATTTTTCTAGGCTACTTTCTGATGTCAAACTTTACATTATGATTGGACTCTGTGGTACTTCTGGAGAGAAGGTCTCGACTAGTCTTTCTACTTTCTTGGAGTAGTGTTGTGCTTTTCTGGATTCTCAGGGATAGCTTAAGCCAGGGATCTGCAAGCTTTTTATGCTCCCAGAGTGGTCTGATCTAGAGTAAAGTTTGATTCCTATCCCCTGTGGTCTGAGCTCAGTAATAGCAATAGTAGACTGCTGCTTGACTTACCCACTGTCAGCGAGATAGGAAGCTTTGCTGGTTGTGAATGACAGAACTCCAGGTTCTCCTTTGGTTTAGGATCCCTGCCCTGGTTAATCTTCTGAAGGTTTAAAATTGAACCAGAACTGAGACATCACTCTTCTCCTGAGGTCCACACCACACTGCCTCTTCTTGCTTCTGAACTTGCTCCTTGCTCAAGATACATGTTCTAAGCATTTTATTATACTTTATACCCCCATATGCACATATATTATATGATTCTGTCATATATGACATAATTCTTCCTTACTGTTCCTCAAACAAGGCTATCCACCTCCTGATTCTGGCATTTCCCCTGGATGTCCCCCCATACTATGAATTATCTCCCCTCATCTCTGCTTCCTGGGTTCCTTCAAATCCTAACCAACATCCTGCCTAGGAAACCTGAACAGTATACCAGCTCCTCTATGGCTGGAAACTGAATCTCTTCCATATAAATTGTCTTAGGAAGATTCTGAATATCACCTGGTAGGATAAGGTACTAGACATTGATGTCCTTTCTTGAACTAAACTGCCAAGCATTCAGTTTCTATTTCAGAGAGCACAACTCCAATGGGCTGGCCATGTTGTTCAAAGGCCAAATGTCTACATGCTTAAAACTCTATTTATGGAGAACTTACCCAAGGAAGACACATAGAGGTCAGAAGAAGCACTTCATGGACAAACTCAAAGTCTCTCTGAAGAACTTTAGAATTGATTGTGTGACATGACTGACAATGGCAAAGGACCACCCAGGATCCTGTGCCCTCATCAAAGAAAGTGCTGTGCTCTATGGGCAAAGCAGAATTGCAGTAGCTCAAAAGAAATATGAGATGCACAAATTTAGAGCCATCTCCACACCAAATGTTTATATGGACTATTTGTGCCTGATCTGTGGTAGAGCGTTCTGAGCTTGTATTGGCCTGATTAATCACAGACACACCGTAACTTGGTGTCATTTCGAGCCTATTTGAGAACTATGAGAATGAAGGACGACAACCAACAACCAAACAAAGTCCTACCTTCTTCAAGAAGCATTTCCTGTCCCCTTAATGTCTAGGAGTGCCTTCCTTCTGTTGATTATTTCAGACTTATCCTGTATATAACTTGTTTGTATTTGGTTGCATGTTTCTACCCCATTAGACTGTGAGCTCCTTGAGAGTGCAGACCGTTTTGCCTTTTTTTATATCCACAGTATTTTACACAAAGCCTGACATATGGTAGGGTGCTTCATAGTGTTTATTGACTGACTGGCTGAAAAGCTTTTCCCACTCCAATCCCTCTTCCAGATAGCTGCCAAAGAGATTTTCTTAAAGTTCAGGTCTGACCATGTCATTCCCCTAATGAAGTTCAGTGACTCCCTGTTTCCTCTGGGGTCAAATCTAGTCCCTTGTACTTGTCATTTAAATCTCCTTGCAACCTGGCATAATCTACTCTGTCAACCTTATTACACATTGCTAACCTTCTTGCCCTCTGAAATATGGTCAAACTGGCCTTCTTGGTGTTGCTAATATGTGACACAGCAGCATCCTGCAGACTACTCTGCCTCCCTTCATTGATCCTTGGCTCACATTCACTTTTGATTATTTGGAGAGACTTTAGAGGCAGCATGCAGAAACAGAACACTAAATTTGGAATCAGAAAACCTAGGTTTGATTCCATGTTCAGCTGCACAAGGGCTCTTCCAACTGATATCCTAATAGACTGTAGTAACCCAAGATTTATATATGAGGGAATATTGGTTTTAAAAACAGATATAGGAGGGAGAATCAACACAGGCCTTCTGTATTAGGTAACTTAAACTAAGTCTTGAAAAGGTTAGAAATTCTACAAGGTAGAAAACTGTTCAAAGGCATAGGGATGGGAGATAGAAGGTCTTGGGTAGGGACTAGCAAGTGGGGTAGTTTGATTGCTATGTAGAGCGCATGAAGGGGAGAGCTAGGTAATAACCTAGAAAGGTAAGCGGAAAACAGATTGTAAAAGGCTTCCAACACCAAACCGTAGAGTTCGAATATAATTATATAGTCAGTAGATTGCCAAGGGAATTTTTTGTTCAGGAGTGTGACGTAACCAGACCTTTGTTTTAGCAAAGTCACTTTGGCAGCTATGTGGAAAATTGATTGGAGTATGGAAGAGATTGGAGTCAGGGAATCAATTAGGAGGCTATTAAAATACATCAGGCAAAGATCATGATAATCTGAACCACACAGGTAGTTTGTTAATTCAAGATATATTCCTGGAGAATAAGATGACAAGATGCAGCAACTATTTCATTGTGAGGTGTGGAGCAGAGCAAAGGGAAAATAAGAGCAGAATGATCCTGAGATTATGAATCTGAATGGCTAGGAGAATGGCAGTGTCTTTGACAGAAATAGGAAGGCTTAGAGGGAGGATATGGGGAAAGCTTAGAGGGGAAATTGAGTTCTGTTTTGGATATGTTGAATCTGAGACACTGATGGGATATGTAGTAGTAGTTGTCCTATAGAAAATTGGCTGTATAGGATTAGAGATCAAGAGAGAGATTAAGACTGAATGGAAAAGCTTGGGAATCATTTGTATAGAGATGAGAGCTGATGAGAACAGAAATATAAAGTACAAGTGGAGAAGAGAAAAGAGCTGATGCTAGAACAATTTCTGAAATACAATTTAGCCTGTGTTCCTTCTACGTTTCAATCCTGGCTCCAGATCATTGTTCATCTGTAGTGCCTATTTTGCACAGGTTAAAGCTTCCTAATAAATGGTGATGTAATCACCATCTTTGTTTTTCTTCACTTTTGTTTTTGGTCAACATATTGTTTAAAGTGCTTAGTTTGGAGCAGTTATAAAAACATTCAGCGCTCTCATTTTCATCCTTTTTAAAATTTAGCGTTTATTTTCACCATTTATGTAACTGGGTAAAGATCTGACAACTGATTATTAAATGAATCATATCAGCAAACAGTCATTTCATATCTACTAAGATAGAATCAGATTCATTTTTTGTGATGTTTACAGCACCCTACATTCTGTACCTTCTGACTCTTCTTAACCTCTCCTCTGATATATAGTCATGAGACATCTAAATCATCTACAAGTCTTCAATGTCTAATTTCTTGATCACAAACCACTTTTCCCAACATATTTTCTGTCCTCTCTCTTACAGTTCACAATTATGTCTTGAAGTATTAAATGTTGATTTAGTCTGAAAGATCTTTTCAGATCCTTCATAGAACTTCATTCTCTGCAACTGATGCTGGCAAACCAGACACAATCGTTTTCATGGTGGTCTCCTTGC